>NW_022280061.1:2038456-2088684 GCF_004355925.1 Anarrhichthys ocellatus | reverse complement strand
TGTTTTTTTTTTTTTCTTCCTTTCAAAAAATTGCGTGGGGAAATGTTTTTTTTTCCCCCCCCCCCCCCCCCCCCCTTGTTTCTGGAAAATGTGAGTCATGTTGTTAGATTGTTCAATTTAACTCCCACAATATGAAGATAATGGAGACATAAGAGCTGCCATTAGCCAACAGCTCCACTTTAAAGCTGGCTCGTGAGAGTGTGCAGACACACTTCCAGCATGTCAGCTAGCTAAAGGAGTACCGTTACAGGTTAGTCACAGTTAGCCTTCCACACCGTGTTCCTGTGTCGCTGTTGTAAGCCTTTGGCAGTTGGCACGTGACCGTGAACATGCTGAGTGATTATGTCTGCTGACCACACACACAGTTACCTGATATTCGACCTCCATCGTACCATTCCTCATTGCTGTTTGGAAGAAACACTCGGATCTTCCGGGTGGCAGCAGGAACGTGAACTCGCTGTCCAGGTTCTGTCCGAAACAGTTCGCGGCCCCGAAACACCAGCCGAACACGACCGCGAGGACGAGCAGTCGCGCTCCACATCCCTCGTTCCTCCGGAGAAGGTCCATGGTGAAGATGTTCCCAAACACAGGGCTATCTAAGTTCAGCCATCTCCTTCTCATCCCTCTTCCGCAGCAGGAACTTTGCGATGCTGTGATTGGATGGAGGATCCAGAACGAGGGGCGATCCTGCGGACCAATCAGAGGAGGAAGAGTAGCGATATTCCTCCAATCACTGCAGGGCAAGAGGTCGTCACTCAGAACCACCTCAAGATGAGATGCTACTGTGTGACCTGCGCGTGTTACATGTCTCTGAAGTGACAAAACACAGTGGCACCACGTTATAAAGGATTTATAGGTTATAACTAATGGCTTTATTTAAAAGATCAATTCATATTTTTTTTATATATGTTTTGGGTAAGTGACTTGTTAATACTAAACAATTTTTGGTTTCCAGGTTGGGAACAATCTCTCTTGCTGGCAGACAGACTGGAGATTTCACTGTGCAGTTAGATCTATTGTGGTTGCAGCTGTCCAAATACTATTTAAAATGCTAAATAAACTTTAATGACTATAATAACTCGAACATCTTATCATGTCATTGCCATTTGCTCTTTCCAAGGTAAAAATGAACTAACCCTGATAAGGACATCATGCTAATTTATCTTATTTCATTCTACTTTATTGGAAGACAAAAGGCCACGATGGAGCTCCAGAACGGGTCAGCAGGGTCAGGCATATTGTTGTCTTTTGTAACTATTAGTATGCACATCATCTCTGTGCCATTACTGCCATGTTTCTAATATTATTTTTGTTTTTTTTGTGTACATTGTGACGGATCCGAAGCCCCCAGAGCCTTATAGGGGTGAACCTCTCTCAGGCCTTAAGCAAGGGGCCTGTTTATTAGGATTTCAGATAATGTTGAGATTGAAGGGAGGAACAAGGTGACTAGCCCTTCTTTTCCTTCCTCACTTGTAAGCTGCAGCTATGAAAATGATTAATGGCTTGGTTTGGTATTAGGTGTGCTAATTATCAAGCATCGACAATATTTACTGCTACTGTCAATGCTTGCCAGCTGACACACCTACCCATCGTTAAGTGTGTTACTTGCAGCTGTGTCTGCCCTGCTGTGATATGTGAAAATGATCTGTAATGGATCTGTAATAAACGGAATGTGACGGGGCTACGGTATGTGTCTGACACAGGAAACAACAATTTGAAGTGTTAAATTAATTCTTACAAGTGTTTGCATCCACCCATAGTTGTGTCTAGGAAGTAAATCAAGAAGGAACTGTCATGCTGTCAGAAAATGAATGTTTGTACAATTTCTGAATAATGTTTTAGCACATCTTTACATCACAACTCTGTGGATACTTTGATTGATGTGATGATCAGTGACTTATGTGTATGTAATCAGTAGACTCGTGCTGAAAGATGTGTCGAGCTACTGAACAAGACGATGCATTACCTCCATTTGTGACACAATGCAGCTATGACAGTTGCTGTGGTCAGTTGGGTTAACCTGCATGTATCATCTGTATAGTTAGTGCAAATAAGAAGTCAAAGAGACTCTTATTACTGGGGTTCCCTATTATTTTTTTCCTAGCTGAGTCCTAAATCTCTACCCTTGTTCAGTCATTTGCGATAACCTTATTAAAAGACACTCACCAGGCCTTTTTCACAAAACACAATCTGACTTATCTTTGTAGGAAGTAAGCCATGACAGCGAAGCAGCTAATTGGAGTTCAGCCATAATTATTTATTTTATTTACCCCTATGAATTTACTGTGATGTGTAATTATTAATAGTATGATTATGATTTTATTGTGTGTCATCATTGGCCGGTCAGACAGTCATTTTGTCATCTTTTGAATGCGACGCAAACACTTTGTGATTGATTGTTGGAATTGTTGAGGCCCCTATGAAACACTATCAGGGGGTGAGCGTAGTGCACCAAGCAAATAGGGTGTTTACCTAGCAAATTATAGAAATAGACACCTAGACAATAGGTGTGACATTAGTAATAGCTTCATATCATTTAGGTGATCCAAAGCCCTGGTATTGTGCCTGCTGGTTCACTTTAAAGGTTTTCTGGGACCCTTAAATGTAATTAATCTATCATTAATGTTGTTAGTTACACCTGTGCTGCTCCTGAGGTGCACGTCCTCCTCCCCATGGGGCTCAAGCAGCCCCATCGCTGCAGATTCAGACCAGGCAGCAGCAATGCCACAGAAAACAGCAGATTACTGAATGTGCAACAGAGAGAAAAATGTTTCAGGAAACGTTGTTAGGCAGAAACAGGAAACAGATAATTATTCAACAAGTGCTAGAAAAGTGAGGAGATGAAAAAATAAAAAGTAGCCTAACAGAAATTAGATTTGTTTTTTTAATTTTCCATAAATCTCCTCTTCATTAGTTAATGTATAATTTTGTGATCAGTTCCACAAAGGTACTTCTGGGGTTCCACACATGTCCAGGTCCATCTCTGTCTCTCAATAACTGCATTTAACAAGCAACAACCACAGCCGCCAACCACGTCTGTAGATGTCACGGGAGTTCACGGTTAGGACCCAATAGCAAGACCACAGGAGACAGAAGTTGGTATAAACAGGTTTTATTTAGCCTGAATAAAGATGACAGGAAGGTGTGGAGCCCGTGGTCCGACACCAGAGAGTAGGCAGATCGACGGTGTGAGTCCCGTGGCTCGACACCGGAGGGCTGGCAGCTTGACGGCGTGTGTAGTTCGTTAACACAACGGAGGGCAGAGCGGCGGTGTGTAGTCCGTAAATATAAAGCAGGGCACGGGGGATTCCCGGACCGACGGACACCGGAGGCAGGCGCTCGAGGCCGAAGATGCAACGGGGTTGAAGCGGGTGAAAGACGGTACGACCTGACCACCACAGACTGCAGGACCAGAGTTTATATAGTGCCAGGGGAATCGTTAGTGGGACCTGAGTCTGGTGTGTCAGCCTGCAGGAGGTGATTAGCTGAAGTAGCTGCAGCTGTGTGGCCATGGGAGGTGTCTGGTCTGACAGGGATCCTGACAGTAGACTTCCGTCTGTCCTCCCAGAGTGTTTATCTCCACTGAACACAGTGTGCATGTGCGCGCGTGTGTATGTCTGTGTAGTGTGTGGGTAGAAAGTGAGTCAAAGAGTATGCAGTGTAGTTTCAACATGAGTCTGTCATGCCAAACTGCCCCCTCCTACAACAAAAAAAACAAACTGCTTGAGTTTCTCATGCAACAAAGCCTGAATCATCTCTTTTCATAAGTCATAAGACTTTATTGGCTCTTTGTTACACAGCGGAGAAATAGAAGTAAACATGCAGCATGCAGCACATATGAAAAAGATAAAGAGAGGGACATGAAAGTATTTATCAGAATACTTGGATCTGAGGTATGTGAATAATAAAGAATAAGAGGGAGAACAAAAGAGAAAGAAAAATATTCGATACACAGATTCCAGACATGTCTGCACTTCTGGTCAGCTGTGAGGAAGAAGGGATGTCGCAAATGGACAAAGCAGGAAAAAGCACGTTGTACCTCAAAACAGAAACCAAGTATTGATAAATGACCCATGACAAAACATATGAGGGGAAAAAGGAAGAATAAAAAGTGAAGCAACTTTTGAACAATTCAGTGATCGTAATGGAAAAGAAAGTGTTGCCTAATGAGGTCTTGAACTTGGCCGTTTGCTTCACAGCCTCTAAACCTCTGCAACACATTAGTCATCTTCAATCACTGCAGGTTGATCAGCAGGAAGGAGAGAGAGCCACGACTTACCCCAAATATTAACACATGTTGCTCAAAGTCCTATGAATATATGTGAGAAAGCCTGACAGTGTGAGAAGAGGCTTTGTAAAATTCTCTGCTGCAGTAAAGTGCAAATTAATAAGACTGTGTGGGTGACATAGTGCAAAGGCCGTGGTAGCAGCCGTGGGCAGCGGTCAAAAGTATACGGGTGAGAATTTAACAACTTGACCCCACTCAACTCATCCTCCACATCCAACTCTGCTGTTTCAAAGACATCACACAGCTGACAAACAGAAATTGGCGACAGACAAATGAACCAAAAGTGTTGAACAGAACATGACACACAGCCAGGAAGAAACTGAAAAGTGAGAAAAGGAAGTGTCAGCTTAGGAACGATAACTATATTGGTGGGGAGTGTCCTGCGCACACTCACATGCACACTACTCACGCTCTCTCTCTCTCTCTCTCTCTCCCTCTTTCCGTCATCTTCATTTCCTCTTACTTGCTTCAAAAGCATGAATAGTGATAGTTGACAGCAGGCGAGCAAAGACAAGAGGTGAGGGAGATCAGTACTGGCGAAGCAGACAGAGGAATTTCTTCTTCTCAGGGTGAGACATCTGGAGAACTCATGATACACAGTGATATATAAGAGAATGTTTGTAATGTTATTTTAATTTTAACATGTATTTTAAGAACTTTTCTGGCATTTTATATCCCCAGGGAGTTTCAGAGGTGCGTGTGAAAACCGCCCTGTGCTGCTGAATGGTTGACTGAGCTGTGTAGAAACATCTATAGTGCACATTTAAATCCAGGTAATATCTTACTGAACTGCCTAAACAAAGTATAGGAATAGGAAATGTCTTTTTGATTTATTGTCGGTGTTGTTACATGCTTCTCGTGTGCTTGCAGTAGTAAGGGTATGAAGAATTCACCTTGTTTCCCAGAGGCTGGTTGCATCGCATTCGTTGCATGTCTCATGCCTCCCTCTTGGTCTGTTTGTGTCTTTTTTTTTTTTTTTTTATCGTCTCTCTGCCTCTCTGTTCCCAGTTTCTTTGCTTTACCTACCCCTGTCTTTTCCCCCTTTCACCTTTAGCACCTAACATCCTAGTTGGAGTGTAATCTGGTGTGATGGCAGAGGGCGGTGTGGGCACATGCCCCCAGGTGTTCGTGGTGGACAGACAAGCGAGCTACATCTCCCAGCCCAGCGGGAAGGGTTCGAGATGGCCGAGAGTGAGCCAAAAGTTCCTTCTGCTGCTGGTGGGACTCACACTGTTGGGAGTTGTTGTCGAGGGATGTTTCATCTACAGACTATACAAAAAAACGGAGGTGAGGCTGACGCCTGCATGTGATTGTGTATGTGTGTGTGTGAATGTGTGAGTGACAGGAGAAGCATCTGTGTTTGGAAAATGTCCCTATTTTCCCCTACGTCATAACCAGACACACACACACACACACACTACAGCGGACAGCTGAGCGCTTTGTCGGTGGGTCGTCATTTGCTCTTTTCGTGAAAGGTCTATAATGACAAACGTGTTAAATGGACTCTTTCTCTAGATCTACTTCCCTTTCTTTTCTCTCTCAAGGGCAAACCCACAGTTTAACTTCACTTTTCTAAGACAGTTTCATAATGTTCCTTACATACGTGTTTCTATTATGTTGTAAACTATGCATGTTATTTAAATACAAAAACCTGTGCAATGTCCAAGAATGACTCTCACCGCTTTACCAGCCACTGTATTTCTCAGTAGCTCATATTCGAGACATAACGTTGGCATGTAACATTTTGCTACGTTATTTAGTTTATATCACATGAAGGCTGAGGCATTCAAATACCTTTATTACAGCATGACTGTAAATGACCAAATTAAATAACAACAACAAAAATCAGTGGTCAAGTGAAACCACAAAATAACTCTGATTAAAAAAACAAAATTTAAAATGCATTTTCTGTTGTTTTTCTTAAAATAGGGGCCTCAATGTTTTTGTGCGTCAAATGACGATATGCCATTCCTTTTTGTGTGCTTTTTTATTGGTTTCCCCGAGACAGGAAACTTCCTGTTCTTAGTGTCGCTGACCTTTTGACATCTTGCTTTCAAACACGCACATATTTTATTACTCACATGTGTTCATTCTGTAAGTCTCATGCTCTCTTTTAACTTCCTCTCCCTGCAGGAATTTTCCCTCTGTAAGTATCATCCTCTCTGCCAGAACCTGTCCCATCCCCAAACATCTGGCCAGCAGGTACGTGTGGGCGTATGAGTCAGGTGTTACACTGTTGCTCTGCCGAATAGATGTGTGATGGCTTTTTTTCCCGTTTCAGGGTGGCGCCATAATGAGACAAGTGGGACCTAAAGGTATTGAGTTACTGTCTGTTTTCATGATTGATTATGATGAGCCACAAACATATGACGTCGGAATCAATCAGCGAAAAGTCATTTTTTTCAGAACTTGCTAATAAACCTGTCACGTGAATTCATGTGAAGATTTTACATTGATTGATTGGTTGGTCTTACCCTGCTTTCTTGAACAGAGTCCAATGAGATTCCCACAGTGCCACCACATCTGGATCAGGTCCAACAGAAGCCCTTTGCTCATCTGACAGGTTAGAGCCGTCTCACCACTCAAACCAGAATACTGAGTATAAGCCCAATGATTCACCCGAACCATTCCCCCTTATTCTCTTTGTTCACAACAACGCTTTTCTCTCTTCTATCTCATCTTAATCCCAGGCTCCACCAATACAATAGTGGAGAACAAAGTGGTGGTGTGGGTAGATGTCGTCACCCACAGCATGGTCTACAACGGCCATGGCCGGTTGTCGGTGGAGAAGGAGGGCTACTACTACCTCTACTCCAAATTGACATTAAATGCTGCAGAGGAGTGTTCGGTTATCCAGCACAAGGTCATGAAAGACACCAGTGCCTACAACAACTTTCCTATAGTGCTTATGAGATCAAAAAGGTTCGTCAGTTTCACCACTCCTTTCTTCCTTCCTCTGTCGGAGCACATGTGCTTACAACTGCTTACTCGGGTGCAGCCTGTATGCAACTTGGTCATCTGTGTATTTAACGGCAAGCTGAAATCAATGCCGTCTTCATTATGTTGTGGTGAGTTTGCTTTCTGACATCTCGGGCATTTTTCCTCCAGTAACCGCTGCTACACCCAGACTCGCTCCAAGGCTTCAGGCGGGGAGGATCTGTGGAACAGTTTTCTGGCTGGGATCTTTCTCCTGCAGAGTGGAGATAAAATTTATGTCACATTGGAAAATATTACCAAGATTCACCCAGGACTTCCTGACAATTTCATGGGGGCCTTCATGATATCTCCAGCCAATATTCTGCAATAATGCCTCCCTCCCACATTGTGATCAGATTCTATACCACTCTGTGTTATGTAATTCAATATATATAATCTAAATTATACCGTACTCAGTTAATGGACTTGAATCCTTTATAAAAAAGCGACAAATGGTTGTGATGTCATAAAAAAGTATCTGATATTCAGATTATATAATCCTACAATGTTGCATATTTTGTGTGAATAAAATACGGTTTCTTATCAAACAAGTGTGAGGTGGCTTGAGCTCCTGATAAGGTCATAGCTTGAACAGGTATCAAGAGAAACACGCTTTAAACAAATATTCTGTTGTCGATACGGAACAGATTTCTTTGCTGCCCAGGTGATAAACAGTGCAAAACAAACAGAGGACTCTTTTTGAAGCAGTTTTGATAGCTTCAGCACAATGAGACTAACCACATAACATGGTTGCATAGCATACACCAACACCTCTCTCACTGTGTTTGTGTATGTGTGTGAGAAGAGCAGGATGTGGTTGTGTAAGGATGCACTGAGGAGAGGATGGAGGGGAAGAGTTGCTGAGGTTGGTGTGGCTGACTCAGCTCTTCTCACACTACAGAGGAACGTTTTGCATACACTGCAGCATGGTGTCAAATGTTTAAAAAAAGGACATATGGAGGTATAGAGAAATTAAGTAAAGGAGAGTTTGGCAACCAACGAGGGAATTCTGTCAGGGAATTTGGGTGGAAAAGGAAACGCAGAAAGCAAAGTGCACCGAGCACATGAGAGTAGCGTGGAGACACAGGAAACCGTATAGACAGGTAGACAGACAGGTAACCAATTGAATGTGAGTGGAGAGACTGACCTCAGAAGCTGCTGGGATATTTGGGTCATTTCCTGCTCTGAGACGAGGATACACATCTGTGTATCTGTGTGAAACAAAAACACAACAAGATGATACTCTTGCAGCTTGAGCATGAACGCTTTGCATATTAAATGCGTGTTTCTTGGTGCATAACCACCACTTGTAGATAATTTAAATGGTGGGAAACCATTGTTGATTTTGAATCTCGTCACCTGTGTGCATGTTTGTGCACGATGCAAACAAAACAGGGACCCACGTATACGTACATATACATATATATATGTATATATATAAAACGGCTTCTCCATAGCACTACTAGATGGGGGAAAATCCACAGTGAACCTTTAAACCTGCAATAACTGTTTTCGGCCACGTGTGGAAACAAGATGTGAACAAAACAGACATATCAACACCTTTTCATTTGATACGGAAAACTTGTTAGCAAATAATTGCTTATTTACATATCCAGATGTTATACAGAGCAACATTATCATTTATTTTGATGTCACGTCCATATGATGAATGTAAGTAAAAACATTCCCTCTCTTTTATCTCTGTTTTGGTCTCTACCATCACAGGAAGTAAAAATGTGTCTTTTAGCTGCTAAATGCCCCACAGTAATAACAATAACTTTATTCATGTCTATCAGCTAGTCACTGTCTGTTTGCTGTTTGGTGTTGAGCAGGTAGTGTATACTGGGCTTAGAGAGCTTTTTCAGTGAAAACAGCCAAATATGATGCTGTGAGAGTGGTTAGAGTGAACCAGGGCAACAAGGAGCGGCAGATTTGAGTGATGATTCTCTGCAGGTTCATCCCTACAAACAACCCCTTCACGTTGTCATTTAATACATACATGGCATTGTTAATATAAGGATATTGATTATAGCCACTTTAACTAATGGCAACTACAACTTGAGCCACCGATGTGTAGCTTTGAGCATAATCAATGAATTGTACTTAGTTGATTAGTTTCTTAGTTTGGAGGAGAATGAGCAGACGTTTTAAAAATCCCTCTGTACACACACAGGCACGCTTTAGAAGTAATGATCTCATGCAGCTATAATTCTTCAAATTGCATTCATCATTTCTTCTTAGATATTTGAACCTTCTGCTTCATGTGTGCTCTGACAAAATGAAAGCCGTATCTTGTATCTCTTAAAGCAGGTACATTTGGTTTTCACTTGGGTTTGTATCACACAAGAGGTGTAATCATGTTTGTTTGCTGGCCCACATAAGAGGTTTTTTTCTAACCCACACTGTTTGGTAAATAAACAGGAAGTGATGCCGATGCAGTTCCCGGTATATGCGCTGCGTAACAGCAGGGAACTTTCCCTTACATATACACTTTTCAAATATTCCACTTGAAACTTTTTCACAATCACTTTCACACTCGTCATTTTCTACTGTTCACACCAAAACGGACTCAGCATTCACCGTATTCATGTTTAATATGGATTACGATAAAATACATTCAACAATGTGTAGTTTGTCCATAGGACTTACATATCTTTGAAAAACAAAACTTTTTTTTATCAATTGACGTGTCCACATATTACAGATATCTTAGTCACAATTACAGAAGGATCATTTTTACGGGACTTTGTTTCTGTAAAAGTTTTTTAAGTGCAGAGCGTTACTGATTATTGATACTCATCATTTGCCAGAAGTGTTTGAATGACTTTACCTTTACTACACAATATGTAAATGAGGCCCCTAAGGAGCAGAATCATAATCACACATTTTTGCAAGCCTCTACTTTATGCCCTAAGCCATTTATAAAATGAAAAAGAGCTATAAATCACATTTCATTCAATGTAGGCTGTGTATTGCACATCAACATTAATGTAGTGATATACATCAAAATAAATGTCCATAAATATATATATATATATGTATATAAATAGTTCCATATTATCAAATAAATATATCATATACAGAGTAACATACTGTATGCACATTTATACAGAATAAGGTGAGTGTCTAGTCTTTTCCACATGCTGTTTGCATTATCATAAATGCAATTTCTCTTCAGATTCCACCTGAAAAAGTCCTGCCAAGCTTCATCGTCTCAGTTCGCAAGAAATGTGGTCATAGCTTAGAATAAGGCATCGGCGCCTGTCCTTTTTCACCTACTTGGACTTTAAGAAAACACAAACTGGTGTCGTTCTTAAGTCACGACCCCGAAGGTCAACGGGCACATCTGCATCTTCCTGACAGCTGCATTGCATGTGTGCACATTAGTCCACAAGGAACATCCCAAATCCTGAGCTGCTCAGCTCCAGTTTCCAGTTCTCCAGTCCCTCCTTCGGTACAGTCATCTCAGCGACCAGTGTCTGCCCCTCCAGCTGGCTCACTGTCCAGCACTTTCTGCTCACAAGTGTTGAATCTGCCACTTCCGGAAGCTGCATCTCGCAGGTGAGCTTATCGCCCACGCGCACGCTGAGGAGGCCCGCATTGCACGTAAAGGTGCATGTGAGGTTCAGACTAACGTACATGAAGTAGCTCCCCGCCCGTTTGGACTTCAGCGAATGCTGGTCTGCGTCAAACACGAAGTTGCTTCCCACAGAACTCTCAGCACCGAACTTGACAGGAGCCAATTGCATGGTGGAGGACTTCAACTCGCCTACAGGAGGAGACAAACACATCTCATTTAGATGATGTTTACAAAGCTCAAGAACATGCTTGATAGTTGTATTCCTTTCCAGTGTTGTCTTGCCTTAAGTCTGAAATGATTTGGCGCAGCTCAAAACCTTATGAAACCTCATTAATGTAACTGTAGTGATACAAATGGGTGATTTGTACATCTTAATGTTTGTAAATGTCACTCTGTCTTTGGAGAGAACTAATCTACATTATGGCCTTAAAGGGAGACATTATTATCATCTGCTTACTTATTACTTACTTATTTTTTTATTTTTCATAATTCTGAGAATCTGTCCCTTAACAATTATGTGACATGGGTGCTTTTAGTAAATAAAAGTAGACTTACTTGACTTGGCTTCCAGATAGACAACGTTCTGCATCTGTTGAAAAAAATAAAATATATGTGGATTAAAATGTGCCGAGGACATGGGTCAAACTTTATAAAGGAGGGAATAAACAGGTAATTGTTCAAAATGTGAATAATATGAGTCATTTGTTTACCTTGTTTGTGGGGTCAGTTGCGTCTCCTGACAGCTTTGACGTCTCCAACACAAAAGACGGACGCAGGGACTCCAGTTTGGACCGCAGCTCCATCACAACCATCACTCCTCCGGCGGCCCCGGCTGTCACCGCCACAAACAGAAAAATGATTGACACGACGAGAAAAACGTCCAGGCAGCATCCACGGCGGCCGCTCTTCTGGTGAGACTCTACGTCCATTTCTTTATCTTGGTGTCCCATCAATCAGCAGTACGATGCCTGAGCTTCAGGGAGACTGTCCAAGCCGTCCAGATCTTTCATGCAGCGAATAAAAGGCTTTAGTTTGAAGTTGTGCAACTCCAGGTGATCGGCTGTTTACCTCCTCAAAGATAGTCCTCTTGTTGTCACACAGCCCAGTTCGCGTCTAAATGTGAATGTCACGTCTGTGAGCACCATGGTGGCTTTTTATAGGCCACTGTACTTAGCACAGCGTTTCAGACACGGAGGAAAAACACGGAAGTCATGGATTTCCCTCTCGAAAGTCTCACACACGCCCCCTCCTTCGCTTCACGTAAGGTGAGAAAACGAGCCGCGCAGACTTTCCACGGCTCTCCCTCAGATTGCGCAAGTGCGCCCCAAAGGCAGCGCGCGCGTGGAAAACGAAAGGGAGAGAAAATGCGCATCCTCCAGTTTCAATAGGCTACATTCCGACACAGTTCTCACTCCACTATAAACCTCATACGGCTGGCAAAAGTTGCACAACGGAGATAATTAAAACCTTATTTGATTTGGCTGCATTATTGGAAAAGCAGCCTCTCTTTTTGACAATTTAATGTAGAACAGAAACGGCAGTGTGCGCGTGTGTGTGAGATGTAATGGTATAGCGTGGGGCATTTGTCAAGAGATGTATTTCATCATCAGGCCAAATAAAGCTCTCATCGTCACTCACCAAGGTTTATATACCAGGCACTATTCAGGCACAATCACGTGCCAGCTGATAGCAAATGAGATTGCGAATTATGCAGTTGAGCAAAAACATACGGGAATCCCCCACTGTATTAAGTGTGTGCGTGTGTGAGGAAGAGAAGGAGAGAAAGAGAGAGAGGGAGAAAGAGAGAGAGAGAGAGTGGCATGTAGCCTATCCCAAAAAATAAAAAAAGACAATCAGATAGCAATCTTAGAAAGTCTCGAAGAGAATAGATGTGTGTGTGTGTGTGTGTGTGTGAGGGAGAGGGGGGAGACAGAAAAGGTGCTCAAGAGTGAGATGGTGTTTTTTCATTAATAACATACATACAACAACATCACACTAACACATTAGACAATATTTGACACCTGTCATTTTAATTAATTTGCAGCAATTTCTGGAAACTGCTCCTGTGAATTTTTTTGTGGTGTAATTTGTTACTGCAACTATTACTGCAACTCCTGAAAGTTGCCCTGGGACATTTTAAAGTATAAGTTATATGACCTTGTCCATACTTTTGTTCAGGGGTTATTCTGTTTTACATGAAGGTCCCTTAGTTCCAATCAAGGACATTCTTAAAGCTATTATACAATGATGTACATGCAGTAGTATATGCCTCCAGGTTCGTGGCAAGAGTGAGGCCCTTAAACGTATACTGCCCATGTACATTGTAACGCCAGGTTCTATCAGCCATCATCAAATCCCAGACTGGTTCTAAAATCATGTGGAAAGCCTTCACAAAAGAGTGGAGCCTATTCTAGCAGCAGATTAACACTTTCACTTTTTTCAAGAAGCAAATATTGGCAAATAATGATCAGTGAAAATTACAAAATACTTCCAACTGATAGCTTAAAAGTAGCCCAAGATGTGAGTCTCTTCAGTTTAAATCAGCCTCTATGAGAAATAGTTTATTGTTTATGTTTCTGTATATTAAATTGTCCCCAGAAAAAACAAACATCTCCAGAGGTAAAGGAGAGCGGGGTTGGTTGGGCCTCTTTTGTATTGACAGGTGTCCCAGCCACGCCCCGGTAACTGTCCCAACCGTCCCAGGGGGTGCCAACAAGCTTTGGTCTCCATGCTACCAACAAAAATCATCAACCAGAAAATAAGCTTTCCAACAATATGGTTTTTGTAGGCATAACTAAAAACAGTATGGTAGAAGAAAAGTGTTTATTTAGTATGCTTGTCATTGTGAGAATGTTGAGATGACATTAGCATTTAGCTCAAAGCAGAAGTCACTAAGTCTTTGTCTTAGTTGTCAGTGTTTGCGTCAGTGCAGACGAGAGAGACCATTGGTAAGATTTATTTATACGTCATGAGCCTGGTACGTAATCTTCCAGGTGAGCAGAGCTAAAACACAAACAATACTTTGCTAATTTTACTGTAAGATGCAGTATGTCACTAACTGGTCACCAGTGCGTCTCAGTGTATTTACTGGTGAGGGCTTCATGTCATCATGATCCATTCAGCCCCGATCGCCTACAGGAGAGTTTATGGTAATTTTATGGTAGGTTTATGGGATTTGTGGTAATCACACTCAAATGCTCCATGCAGATCAAAACAACGGTCAGCTGATCAGATCCGCAGTTTGCAAAGAGAGAAATGTCAGGGGAATGTTTGTGGTTGTTACGAAACAGCATAGTGCACGGTTCATTTAAGAGAGACATATATATATATATATGTAGAGATATATGTTTAGACTGTGAGATGTGCTGCTGGGAAACATAAACATAAGGCAAAGCTGACACTATTCATCAGACTATATGCAAATAAATTATAAATGAAAAAAGTCTATTGGTTTTCTATCGAAATTCAAAAAAACAGCACATGAATGCTATATTGTACATTTGAGCTCAGTCTGTACATGTGGACTGAATTCAAATGTGAAGAGAAGTGCAATGTCACATAAGGTTGAGAAACAAAAGGAGACGTCACAGTAATTGTATTTCAGGAACCAGTGCTGCAACACTGCTGTAAAGCGGGAAATCCTTAAGCAACGCGCTGAGGTTGCATTATTCACATCTGTGGTTTGATCAGGTTTGAAGTTCCAAAAGTCCCGGGCAAGTAAATAACATGTTACTGGCTGTTTTTAAAGGGGAACACCACCTAAATGAAGAATTCCAATATGTTATGTCCATGGCCTCGGAGAGTTTAATTGATATCTGTGAACATGAGCTCCTCTCTCTCAAAGCCGGAAACCAGAGAAATAGTGCTGCAATCCATCGCAAGTCGGAAGTAAATACCTCCAAGTCGGTATTCCCGACTTCCAACCTAAATGCGTCCCCGTGCATCTGCTCGGGAAATAATGGACTCCTGCAGCAAACTGATCTTTGTAAGTCTCTGAGCTTCACAAGCATCTACAGAGGACCTACGTCATGAACCACAGCGCCATTAGCAAAGAGAGTATAGTAGTACAATGAATTTCAGCATAAGTCTCAAACTTATGATGTTGTCAAGTATAAAGTGTGGAGCTGCTCCATATTATACAATGAATGGGAGACTGATTGTTTTGACCCACAGAATGGATGTTTTCTTTAATTTTTTTAGACAAAAAAGATTTTTATTCTATTATAATGTTCTCAGTTGTGCAACAGAAAACGTATTCATATACTCAGAACATCCCCCTGGGTTCTCTGTGTCATCCAATACATCTTTCACTCTTCATTGTCGATGGAGCAGTTACACACTTTATACCTGATGACATCACACATTTGAATTTTAACACTCTAGTTTTTAGATTTGGGAGGGAGTCGTTCATGTGTACTAATATTTTTGGACAATGGGATATAACATGTTTGAAATTTGAAAAAGTTCCACTTTAACATGGCACCTAAATCCCTCTGGGAAAATATTGTTTTTCTTAAACGGTCAATATTATATATTATATAATTTTGTCTGTACATACATTTTTCATATTACTCCTAAAGTCTACGTCGTTGCGTTTTTTGTTCAATTCGTTTCAGATAATTACTGCAATAAATCACAGCCATCCATCCACACTGACTTTAATGTAAAAAAATCCCTGCTACAATAATGTGAAATAATATAATGTGAAAATTGTTTTCGTGTGTAATATATTTCCTGAATATGTTCTTTTTGTTCTTGCTATATTATAATATATCGGAATGTATATCGGAATCTGCTAAAAAAGTTAGTTATTGTATTTATTCTTTCGATCAATGGAAAGAGATGGAAAGTAGATTTACTCATGTACTGTAATTCAGTACTTGGAGGTACTGCAGCTGATATTGTATAGAATTAGAAGTACAGTACATTAGCCTGATCCAACTCTACCAGGCTCCCTGCCCTGACACTCTCCATCAAACTGAACATCCTCCAAGCTGTTATATATATTCCATGTTCATGCTCTGTTTGAACTTTCTGAACATGTTATCTAACTTTCCCACCTACAGTTGGGAAGGGGATAATCGCTCTTTAAATTTCCTCTTCTGCGGAACGGTTCATGCTTTCTCCTCCCTTGCTGGTTTTTTTTCACGAGTTTTCTGTCATCATCATAGAGAGCTTGGATCGGGTCTGGAAGCCTTGATGTTGCAGGTCTGTAAAGCCCACTGAGACATTGTTTCTGAGACATTCATTTGACTTCCTCCACCACGCTTAGTTTCCCCATAAAATCTAAATAATAAATCTAAATCTATAACCTTATGATGTGCACATTGCAGAAAAACTGCTTCAGTAATTACAACACCACGGGGAATGACAAGTGAGAAGAGACAGTGGGAAATATTGTGGGGTATATTTCTGTGGGGGAGTGACAGACGGATATGTGGAAGTCAGCCTGAAACAGACAAAATGAGAAATGTAGCATTTAGCATTACAAGTATGACATAATGTGCGTAAAAGGTCAGATGCTCCAGCAGGGCAAAAACCCTTGCCTTCTGTTCCCTAATGAAACTAACCACATGTGGTTAGAACATAAGCACACCACCAGGCACAAGATAAATTCCTCAAATGTTTCCAGATTTGCTTAACAAAGCTAAATCTTGGCCGAAACCAGCAGCTTCATTTTTTGTCATGACATAATTTCATGTTATGTTGCTAAATATAGTGCTGGGATGATCCGTGTGTTTGTGAGCGTGTTTTTACACGTCTGGTGGGGCCATAAATCTGCTGATGCAATCATCAACCTGATGGTAAAAGAAATCCAGAGTAGTGGAAGGACTCTCTGCTTTTCCACCTGTCATAAGAGGAAGTGATCCAATCCACTCCGTAACAAGCTTGGTCAGTGCTCCTCTACGTCTGACAACAACACACATGTAATGTGTGCATGGAGCGCAACCACCCATGGCATTAAGGGCAGAGTAACTGACGTAGTTTGAAGAGCAAGATAATCACACAGGTCGGGCAGCGGAGGAGGAAGCTGGGTCAAATAAAGCAGGACCTTTGTTCAGGAGGCCGATGTTTTGCCTGGAGTTCAGCATTTGGGTCGTCGCCATCTTGGTTTTTTGAAACCAGTGAAGGACCATATTAAGAGTGCGGCGGAGCGGCGTCGACACGGCATATACATGGCTCTGGTAGTGATAGTAACCTGTCAATCACAAGGTAGCCCCGCCCTATAGCATACCCTGCTTTATCGTCTACCATAATTTGCAAAATGAACATTATGCTGTATTGAAGAAGATTTGAAACTAGGCCATAAACTCATAAAGGAAAACCAATTGCTACAATTATAAATCAATAAACAGACACACAAACACACACGCATGAACACACAGTTTTCATATCCATCATTGGATATTCTGCGGCCAGGATTACGTATGGGCTTTTTAGACAAACATAAAAACCACCATCGTGATTTGCTGGACTTTTTTCACGGGGAAGTCACTGTCACTGTTTTCACTTCACAATTAGAAAAGTAGAAGTACTCTCTCATACTCCCACTCTCTCTCTCTCACGCTCTCTGTGTCTCTCTGTCTCTCTCTCACTCTATGTGGCTCTCTCTATCTCTTTCTCTCTCTCTCTGTCTAACTCTCTCTCTCTCTATCTCTCTCTCTTTCTCTCTCTCTCTCTCTCTCTCTCTCTCTCTCTGTGTCTCTCTTTCTCTCTTTCTATTTTCCTCTATGTACAGAGACAAAACAAAAAATGGAAACCTGTAGGCCTAAAAAAAACTAAAATTATTTTGATATCTGTTACTCCCAATCAATCACTCCCCTCCCAAAGAAACGAATATGGGACAGGGTCGTAATATCAGTGAGTTTGGGTATATTGATTCTTAATTATCTTCCTCCCATAGGACATTATCCATTGTTGACAACATGTTGACCCTCACCCAAAGTTCATTTTAGCAATACTTCAGCGAGGTCAGTAGATGGCAACACCATACACACACATTAAAACAGAACAGGACTGCTCTGTTTCATGTCCTCTGCTTTTTGCATTTATCAATAGATTACCCACATTTTTTTACACTGCTTGATTACCAAATATATATGATAAACACTGGCTGAACATTGGCTTGTAACTGATCTATAAAGCATTACTAAACGTATTTATCAAATATTAATGTCTGTTACAAAGTGAATCCTTTATAAAGGTCGTCCTATAAAAAGGTTCAACCTCCCTCAGACTCCAAGTGGAAGTCATCTTTTTGAAGTTCTACCTTTAAGTTAAAGGAAGCGACAATAGATTGTTGGATATGTGCCATGACGCTTATTTAAAGATATCAAGGAAGGAAATTAAAATGGTCCCTAAGATTTACAGCCATGAGGAAACTTAATCAAAACAGTGGGCTATAGAAATAGGATTACCAGGCTACTGTCTAATCCTTGAGTGACGATTAAATAGTTTAGTTTTACTTTAGTTGTTCCAAGGTCAACTCGGGATTTTGTGAATGTAGCCAATAAAATGAAGGTGAAAGGTGAATGATGGAGAAATATCTCCCAGATTGTTGCATGTGGGTCAACTATCGTCACTGCGACTGATGCGTTTGATTCTCTTCCTCTCATTTAAATTAGTGGAAATGATTGTCACACCCTTAATTACCTAATGGGCACAAATAGAGAGGAAGAGAGAGAAGGATGGAGAGAGTGAGTCTGCCTGTTGCACAACCAGCCTGGGGTTTTCCGCTCCGTGGTGCATATCTTCAAGGTGACGGGTGCCCTGCAACGAGTCAGGGCGAGCCCTGCAGACTCTGTGATGAAATTTTAAATGCGTAAAAAAGACACTTTATTTTGACATCCACGCGGCACGTGGCGTGGGGAGCACCATACTGTGTCAACCTGTGGACCCACTTACTTCCAGTCTCTCCGCAGCTCTGCACATGAGCAGTTCAAGGGCGCTCCCAAGTTTCTGATGCCAACAAGTTCTTTACTCCGAGCTTCCACCCGCAGCCAATCGTCATGTTGGATACATTTGGGGTGCAGTGCGCCGGTGTGGTCGTCTCCAGCGCGGACCTCCAGCTCAAACTGACGGACAGCAAGGGCAGCCTGGCCGCAGCAGGGATGGGGATGGAGAACGGCACAGGGAATAAACTCATAGACATAACTGGTCCGGCTTTATCCAAAAGAAAACTTCTGGTCGGTTTAGACCTCCTCTGCCTCTGCCTGGGTAAATATCATTATTTCACTTGTAACCTTTGTTGAAGTGGACCAGAAGTGAAGTCAATATCACCGAATCATCAATACAATTCATCCCAACTAAACAATGTAACAAAAGTTAATAATCATTTGGTGTGAGGTGCTGATACAACTCTGTGGTCATTAATGCCGTGTGGTGTAGAGGTTGTTGTTTGCATTGGATTGCAGCGAGGTGTTTCTGTTATTTTGTCCACTAATATATCAACTGAGCAGGTCAACAGCCGAGCACTAGTGTTTTTACCCATTTATGAATTTTAAAAACTGAAACAAATAGCTGAATACTCAATTAGTGGATATAATTAATCAGTGTACATTTTATATGTTCTGTACTCTCCGGCTCCAGCTTCTCAATTGCGAGGATTTGCTGCTCTGTTGTCTCATGAAACTAAATGTGAAAGTCTTTATTCTTGTGTTGTGTTGTGTCAGAAAAAACAAGCATCTGATTTGATCATCATGGGCGTTTTCCACCATTTGCTTACATTTTTATTAACCAACAATTAAAGTAATCATTGGCTGCATATTTGTTCATACAGTATCATTTTTAACTTTGAAACTACAGTTGAACTCCCTTAAAAATGGCATTCATTCCTACGTAGAGTATCTCCGGTGAAGGTGAACTTCCACCACGCTGAGTTCTGTTCCGCTTTGGTTCCGTCCCTTTCTATTTAGTCAACAAAGACAGTCAGTGACTACACTCAGGCACGACGATCAGGCCTGTGGGCCTTCACAGTATGAGCAGCAAATGAACACCAAGTTTATACGTAGAAAGAACGAAGGAAAGAAAGTTTTTCAAGTTCTGTCTCCATCTATCTAGACGTATCCCTGGCTCTCTTTTCCGCTTGTGCGCGCTCTCGAGCGCTCCGTGCCAGCTGCTTTGTGCATTGCCCAGGGAATTCTACAGTTTCCATGACAACCTCCAGTTCTCAGGGTAGAGCCGGACCAGGGGGAATTGTATTTGGTATAAATAAATACATGCACGATCCACTGTGTGTGTGTGTGAGTGTAATTGTTGCTCCCTCTCATGGTCCCTATATATGACTTGAGGAGGTTATATAATGTTGGCTAATTGGAAAAAACTGGACGGAGAGGTAGTCTGGATTAACAACAGATTTGACAAGTTAAGAAGGGAGGGAGACTCTGTCTTTCTCTGTCTGTCTCTCTCGTTCTCTACTGTATGTGTGCAGGCATGCAAGACAGAGACAGAGAAAGAGATAGAGGGGGGGGGGGGGGGGGACACTCAAGAGACAAACGGAGACAGTGTGAGGCTGGTTCTGGCTCTGGTCTGCTGCAGTATTTGCTCTTTGTTTTGTAGGGAAGAGAACTGTCACAAACAACCCCCTTTCTCTTCTCATCAACAGAAATACACACACACACACACAGAGAGACACACACACACACACACACACACACACACACACACACACACACACCCACACACAATTCAAAGCATTGTTTTCAGAAAAAAAAGAGTCATGGTTCCCACCCATATTTTCCTGTAAAACTATTCTTCTTTGGATCTCTTCCCAGTCTCCTCATCTCATATTCTCAGTTTCATTATGAATTTCTGTTACCTCCTTTCTGGAGCGTCATGTGTGAACCGGTGCTCGGTATCCTACATCAATGCTTTTGGTGTGCTGATACAAAAAGTATAAAAAACGGTCACATTGTGAAAGTTGGCATACAAAAAACACATGTTTTGCTTTTGTTGGTTTTAGGCTATATTTAATTTCTGCAAAGTCCTTAAATTGTTGCTTGTGTTAGAGTCAACATTGCGATTTTAAGGAGTTGTTTTCAGCTATGTGGAGCTGTACTTTGTCATAGCACTGCTTTGAGCTATAAGCTAACATTGCTGATAATGACAGTGTTAACATGCTAATGTTAGCAGGTAATTATCTATTGTCACATCTCAGTTCAGCGTGTTGGCATGCTAACATTTCCTAGTTCGCATTAGATACAAAGTAAAGCTGAGGTTGAGGGGCTTGGCATTAGTTTAAGTCAATTCAGTTAACTTGATTATCGTTTTGGTTTTGGTGTACAGAACCACGAACCTCAAGAATCAATTTCAAATGACAGCCTGCCCTCGTCTGCACGCATGTATCGATAACACAGAATTCCACACGACTAAGAGCTGGAAAGACATGAATGTTTAAGGTTCTTTTTAAATTGCAGTTTTGCTCCTCTTTTGCTCCTCCCACTCATCAGCTCCACTTTCCCATCACAAAGAGGAATGTCTATACTCCCACTGGGGATCGTTGGGCTATCAAATAGTCTCTCTTCTCCTCCTTCTCTTCCTGTGCAGCTTCCATCCCTTTCTTTGCATGTGAGCTGAAGGCAGTGAGTCCATACAGGAGGGGCTTCATGTGCGGGGACCCCAGCATCACCTATCCCTATCGGCATCGAGAGGCCATACCGGATGAATTACTCATCACGGGTGGCATCATCATCACCGGCCTCACTGTGAGTACTCATCACAATGATCACCCCTGTTGTGCCAGTCCGTCCGTTATTCATTTTACATGATGTAAGGATGAGAATGTAACATGACAGTTCTGACTACGTGTCCACCTCCAGATCGCCCTCGGGGAGTGTTACCGAGTTCGTTTCAGAGGCGTCAGCTCCAAGGCCTTTGTGAGGAACCTGTATGTGTCCTGTCTGTACAAGGAGCTGGGCTGCTTCCTGTTTGGCTGCTGTGTCGGCCAATCACTGACCAACATGGCCAAGCTGAGTGTCGGGCGGCTGCGACCGCACTTCCTGTCTGTGTGCGACGTCACCTATGCATCGCTGAACTGCACACCTGGAACATACGTCGCAACAGTGACCTGCCGCCAGCCCGACCACCGGTTGGAGGAGGAGGCCAGGTGTGTGTGCGTGTGTGTTAATGTACAACATTTTTTATATTATGCTTCCGTTCTGTGTTATTCTCAATACTTCTCCATATTTTTAGGAAGTCCTTCTTCTCTGGTCACGCTTCCTTTGCGATGTACACAATGCTCTATTTAGCAGTGAGTATTATATATCTATCTATCACACATTTTCTCCCACACACACACACACACACAAACCCTGGCAAACAAAATTTACTGTCTCTCCAATTTCCAATTACCATCTCTCTATAAACTGCAGAGAGAATGAATGAAACAGGGAGCCGTCATCCGTCCAGTTAGCAGCAGAAAGCGAGGGAATGAAAGAGGAGAGGGAGAAAGAGAGGGACTAAAAGGAGAAATGGGACAAACAGAGACAGCTTTGTTCTGCTGTGGGAGGAGTGTGACCTCGCCTCACCGCCTCACTGCTCTCCTCTATTGTGTGAGTGTGTGTGTGTGTGCAGGCGCCTTCATTTATATGTGTTTATGGCAGCCTATGTGTGTCCCTGAGCAATTCTGATGTACATGTGCGCATCAGAATATTAATGTGTGTGCCATCTTGGGTGTGTGTGTGTGTGTGTGTGTGTGTGTGTGTGTGGGCAGTCTTGGCTTGCTTGTTAAAAATGGTAAAAAGGGAAGATGAAAAACAAGGCATATCCAATGCACCAACAAGACCATGATCACCATAACTTTAGATCAAATGCACTGAATTCGGTTCAGTATTCGGACCAACTGCAATAAATCTGTGGTTGACAGTATTTATCTCATAAAGAGAGATTTAATGCCACCGCTGGATCACCAACTAAGACCCTCAGGGGTTCACTGTGTGTGTTTGTGACAGTTTAAATAAGTGCACATTTGGTAATATCATATGATCTCCAAAAACAAACCTACTAAACCCAAATCATCAGGGCTTTAAGGTCTTGTCAGACAGTGTTTTTTGTGCAGTTGCTCCATTTAAAAAATTGTTGCTTGGCAACCACCGAATGAGTGCTAACATTTTCTTAACTCAGACCATGAACTGCACGCTGCCTGGTAATTAATATTACAGTTTAAATTAATAAAGACAACTTACCGGTATCGCAGTAATTTGCCTCCAGGCCTCCATAGCTCCGGGTATCCAGCAAAAGTCCCCACAATGTAAAAAAAAACTGCTTCAACTCGAGGAGTTAAGGGCGCGCCTGCTAAAATGTGAGACGCTCAGCAATGTGCAAAAGCAGTGTGCAAAACACTTACACTCGTAAACACTCGTTACCAACATTACTACCATACTCTGTCTTGGGGCTCTGTCTTGGAGACAGGCCTTAACCTACAATCAAGTTGTTAGTCCTTGTATTGTATTCAATCAAGTTATCACAAAGTACTGTGTCCATCCATCCATCCTATATTTACAAATTAACACATTCATAGAGCACAGAGTGGTGCGTATGGCATAAGTCTGAAAGGATAAATATAATCCTAACACGGTAATAAACATGTTGAGTTAACATTGGCACAAAACGTGTCGACTGACACGTTTGAAGCAGGCAGGTGGACCCAAGTGCAAGACACACAAACTAGACAATAAACTACGTATTTTCCAACAAGGTAAAAACAAAAGTAGAAACACTTTGAAACAAAGACAGGCAGAACACAAGGAGCACCAATGTGGCTTCAACGCTGGAAGTGGCGTTAAACAAACTGTCAAAGAAGAGCAGACAGGTATAAATACAAAAGGAGCTTTTCACAAGACACGGCACAGCTGGAGTCGGCAGGGAACAGCAATAAGGAGGGAAACACTGGTAACAAGACAGCGAGGACTGGCATCACAAAGTTGACGAGGCTAGACACTAAACAGGTGTACGAGGGAAGACATGCTGGGCAGCGCTAACGGAACACGTAAAACACAGAGCAAGCACAGGAAACTCAAAATATGATTTTTAAACAAACACAAGTACAAAAAAAGAAGCACAAAACACTCCTCACAGAAAACAGAAAACAGCTGTTCTTTGTGGGGATCTATATTAAATTGTACTTAGGACAGAGTTTCCATAAATGCTAAAAGAACCCACTCATGGATAGTGTTAACTGCAGAATCTTGTGTCATTATTTACAATAACAGATGTCACCCTTATTGTTCTGTGCACTAAATGACATCATGTTCATTTTTGCCATGTAGTTTTACCTTCAGGCGCGGTTGACCTGGCGTGGGGCTCGGCTGCTGAGGCCGGCTCTGCAGTTTTTCTTGGTTCTGCTGGCGGTCTACACGGGTCTGACCCGCATCTCAGACTACAGGCACCACCCGTCCGACGTGCTCACAGGCTACATACAGGGAGCCCTCACTGCTTACTGGGTGGTCAGTATAACCTCGCCTGCTTGAGTTTGTGCACGTCCGCATGCCAACGTCTGTTAAAACCTTAAGGTTTGTCGTGTGCGTTTGTGTGTTTCCCAGGCCTTCCACATCTCGTCCATGTTTAAAAGCTCGAGTTCAGATCTGTCTCCAACTGAGACCCTGGACAGACCCTTGTCGCCGCACCACACTGTCTGCTAAACCTCACCTCCACCAACCCCTCCGTGTTCCAACATCCACCTGCTGCCCGTAGTTCACCTTGGACAGACGAGAAATTTGAAGAATGTCAGACCATTTCCTGTGAAGTTAAACCACATACCTCATATGGACAGAGTGTGTGTGAGAGAGAGAGAGGGAGAGTAGAGCTTGTGAGATACTGTATGTGGCTCAAAAAGACAAACCGTGTCAACTGGGAGAAAGGACGAGGGAGGGTGCTGAAAACAATGCTTGCTTGCTGGGCTGGAGCCTTTCCTTTTGTCCATGTGACTGACCGTAGCTTCACATGTGATACTCAGGCTACCTGTGAGATGAGACAACAGCAACCACTGCCGCTCTATACGTTACCTGTAAATATATATATATATATACAGATTTTGTAATGATACTGTAAAAGCACTTTTTGATTTCCATCTTAGTATTATCAATTAACACTTTGTAATAATTTGCTACGTAGGATGTAAAATATTTTATACAAACGTGATATAAGTTGTACTGTAACTGTTTGTTTTAATTTTTTTTACATAAACCCAGTGAATGTAATGGTGTTGAAGAAAAGCACAAATGGCGAGAAAGCAACTCATTTTCCGAATGTGTTGCATCATTTAGATGTGGTAGGATGTGTGTGTCCTTCTGTTTGCATTCAGTGTGTTGTATACATAGTTCAATAATGAGAGAATGACTGGGAGGATGTCTACACAACAGATATAATCATGTTTGAAACAGTCCGGACGCTTTAACTCTCAGACAGTATGATGCTAGACTACTTACCACTCCAAGAGCACACAGATAATTAAATAAAAATGTGATTTTTTTAAATAATCATTGTCTCTTTAAAGCTACTAACAGGAACTTGCATTTTGTGTTGATAGTGGCGGTCCTTGTGGACAAAAGGTGGTAGTGTTTCCGAGCGCCAAAGTCCGTTTAGAACACTTGACTGCAGCAGGGTCTGACAGTCTTTTCTGCTCAGTCCTGGCTCTGGTTCTCCCGTGCCTCCCTTCCCTCCAGGGGGCCCAGCTGTACGGTGTCGGTGTTGGCTCCCAGCGGGGACGTGCAGAGCAGTGACGCGAAGCTCTGCTCCTGGTCGCAGGAAGAGACTGTTGCTAGGCGCTTAGCTGTCCTCCTCCCGCCGGAGCTTCGGCTTGGCTTAGTCTGACACCCGGATGTACAGTATACTGTGGGTATAAGACTGCTAATGATTTCATCTCCTCCCCTTCTATTATCGATATCATGCAATGTCTATTTTGCCGTGGTACCGTCGCTGCATCCTGGGCTTAGCACCATCCAAGACGAGGATGACGATGGTGAATGGTTTAAAGAAATACAGCATTATCATACTGGTGTAGAAGTACAGTCTCCACCATCCACCTGAGAAAAGTATTAGGCTCTTTAGCTGAAAGATGCTCCACTAGGTTGACAAGCTAGATGTTAAGTTTAGATAAGTTGATGAAAGCAGTTTGACTGAACCAAAACAGTAGTTTGTTTGTGGGCTGTAAAACCAAAACATTTGCCTTAAAGACGCTGAAGGAGACCACAGAGTTGGCTGATAATCAACTTTGGGTTTGTCCCTTTAACATCACACATAGTTGTTTGTTTAAAACTCTTACTGTCAAGTCATCTAAAATGAAATATCCCTTTTCTCCGCCAGCATTGGTGGAAGAAGTACTCAGATCAAGCAACACCACCATTTTAGAGATATTGTGTCCTGCATTCAAATAACAGTATTGTTCATCAAATTTATTTATTGAGTATCAAAAGTAAAAGTGCTCATTGAGCAGCCCAATGGCCCATGTCAGAGTCCCATTATTATAGACAATGTTATTGGATTATTAGTACTGATGCATTACAAACATTTCAATTGTAGCCGGATGAGTCGGTGCCAAATTAAGACACTTTATATACTGATGGGTTGTTTTAATCTGCAACAATGCTTCATATTAAAGTCATCATATGTTTAGTATATAGAATCTTTATCTACATAGTAACTAGTAACTGTAGCTGTCAGATAGTGTTGAGTAGAAGTACTCAAGTAACGTCCATGTAGTGATTATTTGAGTGAATGTACTTAGTTACATTAAACCACAGCTTTGTTTGTTTCTGTCTCAATCAGACTTTCTCTTATATCCATCCACGTCTCTCGTTCCCCAACCCCCGCTCTCTCTCTGTACATCCACACAAAGAGAAAGACGGGATCGTTTATTTCACATGTTTACTTGAACTTCAATAGCAATACAAGACAATCAGAACACTTGAGGTCGATTATTTACAAGGATCTCAGGGGGGGGTCGCAGAAAAGTTCTGAGGTTTCGTATGATCTCTGGCTCCGGAGTCAATAGTTCTGTTGCTATGACAGGCTCTATGGCAAGGAGTTCCATCACCAACAGTTTGTGGCAGGTGGAGGGAGGGGTGGTTGGGGGGGGCGGTGTCGTCTTGATGTGAAATGGGATTGGTCAAGAGTTCAAAATCAGTAGGAGGGGATGTGTAAGAGGCCCCCCTGTTGATATTGATAAAATGCTTCACTGTGATACATTAATTATACAAGAATGATGTATATACACGCACTCACACTCACACACACATCCTTACACACACGCATGCTCATCAAGCTATTCGCACACGCCCACACACACACGCACACACACTTCAGCACTTTCCTCCTACGGTATGTAGCCTGGTAAAGCCACTATAAAGTCATGCACATGTTCTTTGAAAGGATTTTTTGGCAACACACAAGTGCTTCTTTGACACACTGTTTGCTTGCTACAGGGAAGGGCAACACCCAGCCGACAAACCAATAGAAACTTAAGACGATGGGCCAATAAGGATAAGCACCAATGAGACGGGAAGACACAGAAGGGTTTCAGGAAAGAGAGGGTAAAGAGAGGAAGTGGAGGAGAAAGAGTTATAAATGGATCACAGTCATAGAAAAGTAACAAAACATGAAAAGGGGGAAGTCTCGTGGTGATCGGGAGATAGAAGCAGGGAGGAGCCATCACTGTCATCATCATTACCTTCATCATCCATCATCGTTATCCTCTTTGTCATCATAATAGTCATCCATCCATCAGCTTGATCTTCGCTATTTGTGATAACCACCGTCTTCCTCCTCATCCCTGGTTTCTATGCCCCGATCACCACCGCCCTAGTCACAGGCTCGTCACCCGCTGCATCTGTCCGTCGTCTCCCTCCGAGGTGGGCTCTGCCGTGTACACTGCGTCTCCGTTGGACGCCAGCGGCGGCGGCTGGTAGAAGGTCTGCAGGTGACTGGGCCGCGGGCCGAGCGGGGGTCGCCCCAGGCTGTAGGGCAGCTCCAGGGCGGGCCGCTGGGGCTGGCCAATGGGGCTGCTGATGTCTTCTGGACCTTCAGGGCTGCTGTCCGGGTACGAGAGGGTCGGAGGGGAGGTGCGGGTGTAGAAGCGAGGAGGGGAGCTGCTTCGGCTGTACACCTGGGGGGAGTGGCGCGAGTAGAGATTGCTCGGAGGCGAGTTAGTTTCTCGAGGAGCGAAGATGTTCGTCGGGGGAGAGCTTCGGGGGAAGATGCTGAGCGGAGGCGAGCGTCGGTCTCCGGGGTAGAGCGGGGAGGGGTTCAAATCCCGGGCATAGATAGGTGAGGAGTCAGGGTCTAGGTCAAGGTCAGGGGTCAAAGGCAGAGCAAAGCTGTCAGAATCCTCTCGTTCGCCGTGATAACGAAGAGACCCTCTATCTTTCCCTCTTTTCCTCCCGTCGAGACCGCCGTCTTTGCTCTCGAACAGGTAAGATTCGTCCCTGTCTATATCCATCCCTCCTCTCCACACATCCAGCGCTCTGTCCTTCTGCTTCTCATTCTCTCGCTCGATCCCTGCTCTCCATCCATCTCTGTCCTTTAAAAACAAGGATTCGTCTTTCTCTCTGTCCATCCCACCTCTCCATCCGTCAACCGCAAAATCGTTCTTCTGTGTTATAAAAGTCTCTTCCTGGTCTGTCTCCCCCCGCCACACCTCCATCCTTCCACTTCTCTTCTCCAGCAGATGAGATTCCTCCCTCCCTCTCTCCATTCCAGCTCTCCATTCGTCCATTTCTTCATCTCTTGTCTGAGAGGTAAAAGACTCGTCGTTTCCTCCTCTCCATTCGTCCATCATTTCCTCTCTTTTCAAGAGAAATGTCTCGTCCTTCTCTCTGTCTTGGCCGCTTCTCCATGCCTCTACACCTGCATCCCTCTGTTTCATCAGCAGGGGCTCTTCCAGAGCCTTGTACAGGGACTCAGACTCCTGTGGGGGAGGGGGAGGAGGAGGCGGGAGGGGCCTGTCCCGGTAACGCTCCCTGTCTCTCTCCCTGTCCCTCTCTCGGTCTCTGTCGGTTCCTGCGCTCGGCTCGACTGTGCCGCGGTGACGTGACAGGGTGCCCGGTGTGCGGCTGAGGGTGGAATAGGGCCGTGCCTGAACATCAGGGGGGCGCGCCTGCTGCCTGTCCTGGAGCCCGCGGCGACTCAGAGTGCCTTGCAACGACCTGTCCCCGTCTTTAAGCAGCTCACGGGACTCGGAGTCTCCAGAAACCCGTGAGTGTGACCAGCCGTCTTGTAAGCGTGGCGCCGTGGCGAGATCTTGTCCACGTGTTGTGGAATGTGTCTCAGCGTCTTGTGTGTGGTGCCGCGTGTGCGCCCAGGCCTCTTGTGCATTGTGGCGTGCGTTTGGCTGCATGGTGGCAGCCCACCCCTCTTGGGGCGGCTGCGCGTGTCGAGTCAAAGTGGCAGTGTGTGGGAGGGCTGCCCTGTCGAGGTGCTGAGGCCGCGCCAGGCTTCCGTAGCGCTCGGGAGGAACAGGCATGGCAACTGAGGGCCTGAGGTTGCTCTGCACCAGCTCCGAGATGATCATCTTTTCCAGCGCCGCTGCATCAGACAGGTTACAACGCATTCCAGCACCGCCGCCCAGATCTGTGGCCCCGTGGGGGGTGAGGAGGGCTGGGGAGATGTCATCACCTCCGATACCAACTCCTCCCTCCCGCAGAAGGTCAGTGCTGCCCACCACTCCAGCTCGGGACCCGGGTGTGGTTCCCAGACCGTGCAGGGTGAAGGTGTTGGGGGTGTAGCCTCCATTGAGACACACACTGTCCAACCCACAGGACTCCTGGCTCTGGGACACTACGCCTTCTGTTGGAAGAAACAGCAAGATGAAAATTAGCAAACAGGGAAACCATAAAAGATTCACATGAAGAGATTTAAGTGACTGAATGGATGAATGGATGAGTGAGTTTAGGGTTCATGTGCCTACTGATGGTGTGGCTTTCCCACAAAGATTTTGATATTGAAAATATTCTTTGATGAAATGTTCAGTTATGCAGCCACATGAGAGAGATGTACTGTATGTGATGTCCTTATGGTCAATAAATACTGTGTGCAAATGTTGCACAGGTAGTCTATGAATTGAACAAGGAAGTGGCGCTCAATGATTCGAGTGAGCACAATAAAGGAGAGCTCATACTCTGCTTGTTTCTGAAGGTTCCTACTGGTCCACGACAAGACAGAGAGACAGAGAGGGAAAGTGTCAAAAAACATTTAAAAGACAAACATTTCAAGGAAAAACAAAAACTGGAAACAGAACAACACACGGGTATAAACCAAAACGTTTTCAGCTTTTAATTCCAAACTTTCAAAATGTACAGAAACGAAAAAACGATAAAGGGCAGAAGTCTTAGGCCACTCAGGGAAATTCAGGAAGTAGATCCCAAGCGATAAATCGCTCGCCTGATATTTTTGGTCAATATTATCTTATCACAGATAGAAAGGTATCGGCATATATGTAATGTATGCGAACAAAAACGTCTGGTTCAGAAATGCAATAATGTTATAACGCTAACTTAGAAACAGTGTCATCATCACTGTTTGTTTAAGAACTGCAAGTTATATATATATATATGTTACGTACACACAAAACACGAAAAAGTATGTCAGAATTGAACACATTAAACTTCCTTAAGAGTTGATGCTGTGCACCTTTTAATTAAGAAACTTGAGGGAGTGGCCTTACATGGGCAATTATCAATGTGGCACTGTGAGTACACATAAGAAAAAGGACAGTAAATTAAACCAACATAAAGAGGAAGAGTAAGTCATCTGAGTAGAAAACAGACTCAAAATTAGGAAGAATCCCAGAACGTTGTGATGAAATGTACCTGTGGAGGTGAAGGGTTGGTTGTACCCTTGGGTCAGCATCGTGTCATAAGGAGAGGCTCCGGCATGAGTCTGCAACACTGGATTAGTCAGGAAGTGATTCCCTAAAGCAGCTGAGGAGAGAGGGGAGGGAAATAAATTAACAAAACTGAACAACAGAGGAGGCAACACTCACATTTAATAGAGGTCGAATCTTTACCTCGGTTAAGAGTAGGTGTGTTGTTAACGTCTGCAGCGATGAAAGACGATTCAGTCTGTCTGCGAACGGTGTCGTTCCACATCCTCCTGATACGACTCTGGAATGGAAAACATTTCACACAAGGTCAAACTGACTCAGACGCAGTGAGAGAGACAAAGAGCTCGGGGGACTTAGAGGTGCAGTGTGTTGTAACGTACCTGTCTGTTCGCAGTAGCTCTCCGACTCTGGCTGCTGGTGTAGCGGCTGTTGGACCGCAGGGCAGCACCCTTCACCGAGTCCGGAGAGCTGGAAGAGGACGTTGCGCAGCACTGCGAGAGGCGCAGGCATCGGCCGTAGTCCTTCTGACCCTGCATGCAATATTCAAACATGTAACATATCTCTTTGGTCACAAATGATGAGGTTACACATTAGGGTCTTACAGTTAAAGATGCAGGAACACAGAGACAGACCTTCCTGGCAAGGGTGCAGTGTAGTATGGTGATGAGGAGGCCCTGGGCGGTGTTGAGGGAGGAGAAGAGGTAAGCCAGGAGGAGAGACGGAGCACACAGGAACATCAGGCCTGAGGACCAGGTGACGCTCTGCAGGAAGAGCAGCGTCAGGGAGCCCACCGCCCACGCCCTGCGAATCACATTTTATTTTCATTTTGACGAGATCAAGAGTTCACTCACCTAGATCTGTTAGTAATTTGATTTTTCCGGTCCCCGAGTTTTAAAGCTACAGTTGGAAACTTTAATAGAAATGACTTTCTGTCATATTTACTCAAACTGTCACTTTATCTTGGCAGTAGTACATGATACAGATAATCTGGTTCCTCCTCTTATTGCTCCTAATGGCATTCGCACCTCGCCCGAAGACAAACAATCAATCAGAGCCAAGGCGTCTCCAACGCGGCAGTCAATCACTGCTCGTGAACTCAGTTCAAACTGTCAAACTAGGCAGTGCTGATCAAACATGAATCAAGATTATGTTACTGCATTGCCTATTCCCCGCCTCATATGTTTTCAGAAATAATATATAGTAGTGCAGGCTACTCGGGGTTCCTTCACAGCTTCCATTTTAAAATCCAATACTTTACCAGACTCAAATTTTCAAACTTCTCGGTAGATTTATCAGACATAATGACTCTGTTACTCTGCGTGCAGAGGATGCTGTGGTTAAGGTGTTTTTGCCCTTGCAGAAGGCTTACACCAGCCGCCACATCCCCATGTTGTAAATGATTTCACACAAAGATTGCATCTAGCTTTCTTTTCCCATTTGGAATCCTCAGTCAACCAGAGTTTATAGGATCGTCAAGTCGGCTCTCGGAAAAACTTGCATTTACCCATTAAGGCCGTTCAGTCCACACTCCTGTGTAATCTGTTCTATCAATTTATTAGGGCATGTATCAGGGGCAATAGTCTGGAAACACAAATATTTTCCCATACTTTCTAATAACTGTGTGAGTGGAGCCAGAGCGACTGAAACACAGCGATACGCTGCACACGATGCCGCGCAACAGATCAGCACGAGACGCTGTACTCACCTCAGGTTGTCATGGCGGCTGGAGTCCGGCTTCAAAGCAGCGGTGCTGTGCATCTTATGTAAGGTCATCACCAGGACAACCAGGTTCAACTGAGGCCCGAAAAAAGAACAAAAACATGTTCAATATGTATACGTTAAGAATGACTCGACAGGATGTTATTACACGCCGATGATTAAAAATATATAAAAGTGTTTGTGTCTGTATTCTCCGTACTCACCGTAATGACGACACCAACCGGTCCGAGGAAACTCCAGATGAAGTAATTGTCTGTTCGCAGCCAACATCTACACACACACACACACACACAAACATATCACAGTAAATAACAATCTCCTAAATAGCAAAGTCAGTCTGGTACAAGAAAAATACAGATGTAGGAATGTAACTGCCTTCCTCCAAAAACACACACGCAGACACAGACGTTAGTCAACGTACGCAGTTTTTGAGCCGTAGCCTCTGAAGTCTATGGCTGCAGAAACAGCCACCACCAGCCCAGGAATAGAGTAGCCACACAGGTAGAAATACTTCCTCCTGGAGTTACGTCCCTCGAACACCTCCCGCTGCAGCAAGTACAGTTCCACCCCCTCCAGACACAACCAGCAAAACACCGAGAGCAGCGAGAAGTGCAGCAGGCCGGCAATGATGGAGCACACGACCTGCAAATTTAGATAGAGGAAGAAGGAATATTTCCCAAAATGCTACCCTAAACAACATGCTTTAGAAACAGTAATGAATGAGCACTCACTGTATATTGAGTCTTGTTGGCACCAACAAGGAAGAGCAGTTCAGTGATGAGCAGGTTGGCCCACAGGTTGCAGTGGATGGTGCTGTGGTCTGTGTGCCAGGGTGCCCCCTGGCAGCACAGGGTGGTAAGGCAGGTGGCCAAACACACCAGCGCTACAGAGATGCCAACCCAGGAAACCACATAGACGAGAAGCTCTTCTACACCGACCCCAAACTGATGAAGAGGAGCAGACGGGATAGAAAGTGCAGAGGGATTTAAGATCATTTGTTGTCTGATCATGTATGAGTGCAGGAACAGGTGCAGATGCAGGATTGTGACCGAATATGGATGTATTGTGTGGTGTTGAGTCCTCGTGTGCCTCTGGTTGTGAGTCCAAGTGTGTTACATAACATTCAAATGAATAAAATCACACCCAACAAAGAGGACATCTTGCAGAGAAACACTTAATTCAATTTCATAGCAGGACAAAATAGCTTGCAGCATTTATCACTCTCTCTCTCTTACAGCTACAACCCACAATTATCCCCCCCTCTGTGCTTGACTTTTAAACAACATTTTGGGCAGCAGGGTGGGGGTATAGTCCAGCTGTGCTTCAGCAAATGGGTGCATAAAGGTGGAGTCGGGAAGCCTTTGTTGGTCGAGGATGGAGCTGGATTGATGAAGTTAAGGTGTGGCACCTGGTCATCTTAAATGAAGCAGTATTGGCAGTAATAACACGGTCCATTCATACATCTGCACAAATGCTACATGCTACATTTTGCACCACTGTCATTGTGCCTCTGTGTGAGAGAAGGTTCATGCAAATCCATAAAAAACAAAACACACTTAAACACTGTAGCGTGTTTGTGGTGCGTGTTACTTACAGCAGGTTGCTGATATGTCATGAGGACGGCATAGCTGGACAGGTGGTTGCAGGCGCAGGTAGTGTGTGTGTTGTTGGTGTGTAACAGACGGCAGCCCTGCGTAGACCACCGGCCACTCCCAGAAACCCCTGTTCCGTTCCAGAAAGAGCAGTTGGGGCCAAAGTGGTTTTCCAGCTGTGGAGTCAAACGCACACCAAAACATGTTTAGGTGCATACAGTATAAAGGATACTTAGTGACCAGAGGGAATTTGCACATTCTAAACATTAGAGGTAAACCGGCTTCAAAACAGACCTGCAGGTGCCTGAGAGTGAAGATCACCGGCTCGGAGAGATACACTCTGTTGGATCCTCTGTGCACAGAGGCGGAGATGACATGGGAGTTGACCACCAGGCTCCTACGCCTGGCCTCCGATCCCTGGCCCAGCCCCAATCCGAGCCGCAGAGTTGAGTTCTGGGTAGTCAGGAAGGAGCCCAGGTTCTTATAGAGAGAGAGGACCAGCTTCACCTGGCCTGCAGAGGAAAAGGGGACATAGTGAAGAGACAATTCGAGACTTCCACCTTACATTTTATAATGTTTGGATTTTGATATGTGGACAAAAAAAACTAGTATTACTTCCACAGCCCGATACTTGTCCCACCTATGGTTTACCAACCCAGGCAACATACTTTATAATACCCAGCTATATAAAATGTGTATTAGTTTTGGTGCGTGTCACAGACCATTGTTGCTGTACTGTTGCAGAGCCAGTGCTGATATCTGCAAGATGCTGTCGCTGTCGTAAGAGTGAGGGAACGTCAGATCCTGTATGTCTGCCTCGGTATTTAGTACATACACCTCCAGATCTGTGCACACAGGAACAGACACACACAAAAGCTTAGACGAACTGGTAATTTCCACAACGTGTAGAGCAAAAGAAAGAAAAGAGATGGACCACGTACCAACATTTGGTGCCCTGTCACTGAAGCGGCCTTCGTAAAGATTGTTTGCCAATAGAAATGCTCCTTTCTCCACTGCGTCTAACAGCAGCGATGCTGAGCGGGACTGGTCAACACTGCTCATATCCGCCCAGGACACCAGAGCCTCAGGACTCAACAGGTTATCAACTATCAGAACGACCGCCTGACAGATAGAAAGACAGAGTGTTTTATTCTTACTCTTGATTATCTGTCTGTCTGTCAGTCTGTCTGTGTGTCTTACCTGAACATAGGCTCTGCATGTACGTTCCCTCTTCTGCAGCTGAAAACACGAATAAAAAAAATCGAATGTTAGAATCATCATTGACATCACTGACATTTCCGCTCTCATTTCCAGGAAAGGTCAAGTACACCTCTGCACTGACAACAGGAACAATTTACCTTGTTGTAATTGCGCGCTGCTGACTCTTTATTGGCTGGTCTCAAGGCCTGGAGCTGGGAGTCCAGGATGTCCAATAGCTGTTCAATTAGCTTGACGGACATGCTGACATCACCGGCATAGATCCGTCCCCGGGTCAAGTTGACCAACTCCCCGGCGATGTTGGCCGCGTTCTCTCCGCTCTTAATCTGGAGTGAGGCGTGGGTGTTTGTAATGTCAAATATTTTGACATTTAAGAGAGAGCTGCTTGTTGACTGGCTTTAGGGGATTTGCACAGTGTGTATGCGTGTGTGTGACTAACCTTCTGTGCAATTTGGCTGACCCAGGGAGAGGTGCAGTTGGAAAGGTCAGGCCCTCTGGAGCTCCAGCCCACCGGAGACTGCACGCACTGATAGGAAGCTATACCTGCAGAGACAGACAGGGTGACACAGACTGTCACGAAGAGGAAGGAAAGCCTGAGGTGGTTCGACACTTCCCATGCATCTTTTACCCTTACATGGAGCTCACAAATTCTTACACTTGTTTTGCTTTTTTTCATTTTTCTAGAAGCAGATATTATAGTGCAGCAAAATAATAAAAAGTTTTGGCATTTGATTAAATATGGATTTCATCAATAATTAACGAAAGACAAGACAGTGAATAAAATCTGAGTATATATTCATGAAATAAACAGTAAACCAGGAGGAAATATTCCTAAAAATGTGGACTGAAAATACATTTATTGTCTGTTTAGTCAAGATACTAATGTTGTTCTGTTTTTTTTGATAAAAACGTTTTGGCCTCTTAGAAGTTCCAGCACACCATACAGTCTTAGTGACGGGTGTGTAGGACCAAAAGCACCAAAACAAAAACAAAGGGTGGGATTCTTTGCTTTCCAAGTAAAGTTTTAGCAAATAAACTACGTATTTACACAAAAATACGTAGTTTTTTTTGCAAAATCAGCGTTAATTTGGAGTCGTGTTTGAATCCACCTGATGAATGTAAGTACATTATTTACTCTCCTTTTATCCTGGTTTTGGTATTCATCAACTTCTGACAAAAGCACATGGGTTGTTGTCTAATTAGTTTTCAGTTGTTTGACTGTCTTCACCAGCAAGTAGCTAACTTTGAAACTGACCAGTACATGTACTGTAAAAAAATAAAATGATGAGCTAAAAAGAGGCTAAAAGCTCATGAAAGCATAAATATATTTCATAAAGCACAGAAATAGAGTGTCTGTTACACCATGTTCAGTTGTAAACATTTAGTATCAGATCATTCCCCGGTGAGAACATCACCTCTGTGCTAAATCCATGTCCAAACCATTCAATGTGATTAGGACGAGGCATAACGCACCACAGGCTTATCTACATAATCTGCATAACATCTTTTATTCCGAGGGAGCGCTGAGCTGAGGAAGACAGCTGCACAGCGAGAGGAAAGTTGACAAACCCTATAAACTCTTTCTTCTTCTCGCTCTAATATGAGGGCAAGTTCAAAGAGGGGACATCCGACTACATTTCAAAGGAAAACGAGATACAGACTCACACATGCAACTAGCCCACATACACACACACAGCGCAACACGCAGATTGGCATGCTCACATCTGTACAGGCACACACACACACACACACACACGCCACACCTACCCAGTGACCCTTTCGGGCAGGGCCTCTCCACATTCTCGCCCTTCAGCGTGGGCGGCCACTGCACCCCTCGTGCCACCCGGCCGTCACATCCGCCCACCTGACCAGGAGCCATGGGGACACGCAGAGGTGGACGTGGGGTCAGAGGGACCATGGCTGTGATCGGCCGCTGGTCAAAGGGTCCTCGGTTGATGACGCCAATGGGGTGAGAGGCCGACGGCCGCACTGGGGTCAACGAGACAGTGGCCGTGTAGGAGCGGACGGTCGTCATCAGAGACGAGAGAGGACCTGGAGGGATGGCAACACTGTTGTTTCTCTGGTTTCAACACATACCAGTATGTCCAAATAGACAAGTACACTTGTTCCACAAACCTTTAGTGGGCGGTGGTGGTGTAAACTGTAGCGGGTATCTCAGCACGTAGTAGTTGTTCCACACATACAGCTGGTTGTCTCTGGGGTTGTAGTCTATGGAGGAGATGTACTGGTAAGGGTTGGGGAATGGTATTTGAACGGGCAGCTCCTGTCCACGGCTGGTGTCGTAGGCATAAACCACCATGTCGCTGCCGACCCGGCCTTCTGCCTGCCCCTCATCATCCTGGAAGACGGAGCGCACGGCGTAGAGCACCCCACAAGCCATGAAGGCGTTGCTTGCCCCGCGCTTGTCAAAGCCGGTGGCCCACGTGCCTTCAAAGCGCAGGGTGTACGGGTTCACCTGCAAACGAAAAAATTAAAAGACATGGGAAAATTATAGAACTCAGTAATAAAACCCATCATTTCTTTCTCTTTCCAGTCATCAATCTGTTTTCCTTCCTCCTACTGTACCTGGCTGACCACGATGCGTCCATTATTGGCTTCGGTAGAGTAGATCACCCAAAGGCCGTTCTCGTCCACCGCCAGATCAATGTCTGACTTCCCTCCCCAGCGGTAAGGCGAGGTGTCGTGGTAGTTGGCATTGACCACCACTGCCTCGCCGCTCTTGATGCGTGTCCGCAGGTCATATTTGACCAGATTGCGCGTTCGCTCCTTGTTGTAAAACACGGCACCGTCATACACCACAAAGCCTGTACCGTCCACGCGGCTAGGCAACCTAGAACAGAATAATTGTTTTATCCAGAGATGTTTCCAGAGCCCAAGGTTGCATCTTCAGCAACACAGTGTACACAGAGAGATTACTCACTTATAGGTGGTGGTGACCCTGTTCTGGCGGTAGTCGTCCCAGGAGGCGTACTCATACAGCACCTCAGTCCTGTATGGAGTCCACGGCATGACGTACAGCCTGTCACCAGCCTGCAGCGGGTCCTTACACCACGCCCCCGACTGATGCTCCGCCTCCAGGAGAGAGGAGGCCGGCTGGATGCTGAGCAGTGAGCCGGGACACACGAAAACTGGAAGACGGAAGTGAGGAGGGGAAGACAGCAGGATGTGAGAAAGAAGAGGAAGAGGGAGGGAGAAGAAGAAGAGCGGGCAAGGAAGTAAGGAGGAGAAAAGTGTGGAAAGATAGGGGAGATGGGGAGAAAATGGATCGATGTATGAAAAATGGATCGAATTAGATGCGGTTGATGCAGCAAGAAGAAAAAAGAATGAAGAGAAAAAGAGAGGGATTTAAAACACCTGTGCTGATCTCAAGAGGCAAGCAACAGAAGAGACGCAAAAGTGTTGAAATTCACACACTGTTAGCGTGTGTGTGTGTGTGTGTGCTTGTGTGTGTGTGGTGAGTAATACAACAGGGACACTGCAATGAAAGGTGTGTGAGTGTATTTATGTGCTTTGTGTGTGTGTGTGTGCGTGTGTGTGTGTGCGTAAGTGTGGGTGTGGGTTAGTGCAAAAAGAGTGAAAAAGGGTGTGAGGTAGAATCAGGGACGCAGAAGGCGGAGCTAAATTTTGCCTTGAAGTGAATGAGAGGGCAGGTTAGTTTACGCCGAGCACAACGATTGGTCCACCCACATGTCAATAACTGTATGAACACATATGTATACTGTACAGTCTCACACTGGCATGCAAACAGGCATGCACACACACACTCACACACGGAAGCAGTGCTTGGTAAGCACACATCCAGAAGGATATACAATCACACACATTTGGTCTTATTTTTCCTATGAAGATAAATAAGGGGCTCTTCCTATAAGGGAAGAAAAGGGAAAATAAGCATGAAGAGGATGATCAGACAAGTAGGAAGGAATGATTGCAAGAAAGAAAGAACAGTGCTTGTGTGTGAAAAGGAAATAGCGAGAAAGAGAGAAAAGGTAAGAAGATTATGTTTATGTTTGTGTGAGCAGTTGTGTTTATGTTTGTGTGTGCAAAGAGAGACTAAGGGAGAGAAATAAGAGACAGAGAGATCGACCAGGAGCAAGAGAGGAAGAGGAGGGGGAGAAACTGGAGAGAGAAAGAGAGAGAGAAAAGAGGAAGAGGGACTATGTGCAGAACCTGGATAAAATTGGATAAAAGGACGGGTTCCAACCACAAGAGATGGATAAAATGAGGGTGACAAAATAACCAAGTAGGAAATGAAAAAAGGGGGGCAACATCCAGCATGACTACGAAACAACGTCCTAGGGTAGGAGGAAGAGAGAGATGGCAGGAGAGAGGAAGAGAAGGAGAGAAAAGAGTGTGGGTCGGGGGTAAGAGATCAAGATGCTACAATGTTTTGTCTTTACCTTTTTGGTCCACTTCTACTCAAGCATAGGAAAAAAAGAGGGAGAGAAAGAAAGAGAAGTCAGAGGGTGAAAGAAGGGAAGTAAAGAAAAGAAAGAAAGCAAGCAAGAGAGAAAGAAAGGAAGAAAGAAAGAAAGAAAAAAAGATAAAGAAAGAAAGAATTGCACAGATAAAGACTTTGGAACTCATTCTCACCACAAACTTTATAGTTCACGTAAGAGATAGAAGAAGCACAAAAGAGACCCAGCATACCCCCCCCCCCCCCCCCCCCCCCCCCCTATCCTCCCTCGCCCCCCCCCCTCCACCTCCTCCGATCTCTCCTTTCCTCAATCAGGCTCCTGTGGAGAAAAGAGAGCAACTCCCGGGGCGTGAATCTGAAAAAGAAAACACACACGCATGCACGCGCAAGTGCACACATGCACTCTCGCACACACACACACACACACACACACTCACACACACCCATACACAAGACATACAGTATGCAACTGTACTACAGTTTCCCTATCTGTTCCTTCTCCATCCACCTTTCATCATGTATTTGACACTCACAAACACACAAACACACACTCCCTGAGAAAAAAAAAACTTCTATCCATCAATCTCTCAGTCGACATCAGAGGTTATAAGAACAAAAAACAAAAACATACAATATAGCTAGACAAATATAGGTCAAATCTCAGTGTTTTACATGCACATGCACATATTTACATGTAATCATGTTTGTGGGTGCATGTGTGTTTAAGTGTGTGTTTATATATACGAATACTTACTGTAAGGGACGCACTCATACTGGATCTCCAGGTACTTGTATGTTCCAGGACAGGGGTCTGGGAAGACGTCGACCCCTGCGACCACCACACACTGAGTCCTGTTGTTACACCTGGAGGGCAGCGGATGGATGGATAAGTGAAAGGGATGATAGAAAGAAAAAACAATGAAAGGAGAGAGAGTGATTAACAGACAGGAAAGGGGAAGGACAGGACACTCCATTTGTCTACTCTCCCTCTCACTGAATATTGATCAGTTCTTCTAGGAAAACACTGCGGAGTACACAGCTAATGGTGCAGTCAGGCACTCAGACTCAGCTGGAGAGATAACTGCACTCGCACGTACACATGACTCACAACACAAGTATTGGTTTTGTCTAACGTTTCCTCTGACATGACTCCACAGGTATCTTGTATAGCAGTGCACACACACGGTATGTAAGAAACAGTAGATGCTCTCATTGATTGGTTTAACTGCTTCCATAATGTTTGCACGTACTCAAACGTCACAAGAATGACATTACAATTTGCGCCTCTGCGTGTGATTTAAGCTCTTACGCAAACACAGTCAGCAAGATGTGTAACCCAGCACATACACACCTCTGGGCCATGATCTTGAGTGCGTCAGGGAGGTAACACTGTGTGTTCTCCATCTGGAAGGGGTCTGCGTCACAAATCTTGTCATCGGTGCGTCCATAGTTGGCGGTCTCCACCATAACCACGTCACTTCCTGGGCAGCGCAGCTCTATGGGATAACCCTCGCATGCCAGCTCCCTACGCAGCAGCCCGAACGGCATGGCGGCCCGGGACATAGCTGCTCATGAGGGAGGTGGAGGTAGGAAGAAGGTAGAAGAAAAATAATTTTCATTCATCAATCATTTCTTAAGAACAATAAGCATTGACACTGTCTTCAGACTTAGTAACGATTATACCAATCTAAACCAATTTATCCGATTGTCTCTTCCTCTTCGAAGGAAGTTGGATATACTATGATTTGCAGCACCCTATATCAAAACTTAGTGATGTCACTCAAAGGTTTCTGAGCTCAAAGTGGGTGGCCCGAGCGTCGCCATATTGTTCTTTTTAACCGGAAGCGATCGTATTTGGAAAAGAGGATGGTGCTATCGTTAGCGTAACAAATGCTAGTTAGCAGGTAACGCTAGTGCTATTAATGAATGTGGATGATTATTTTGGCATAGACAGGCTTGTTCCTTTTGTAACGTTATTGGAAAAAATTTATCAAAAGCCGAGTCCTCAAAGCGTCTTTTTAATACAACGAGCTAAGCTAACAAGCCGAAGAATGCTGAGCGCCTGCTAATTAGTACATTTTTAATAGTAAAGTTAATTTTGTTTGTAATTAGAACTAGAGTCGACGAGCACTGACCAGTAACGTAATTCCAGGAATTAGCCATGTTTCATAGAAACAAGAACATTACAGTTCCTCGATATCCCATTGGAAACTGACGCGAGAACAAAAGTCATCCAAACTATCGTCCAACGCCCGCCCATTGGCCAGGATGCCCGGGATACAATTAACCGCACAGTAAGCCGTAATATGTCCGACACCGCATGAAAAATTCTATAAAAGCCACAACACCACGAATACGGCCGAGAGGTCAAGTTCAGTCGCTCGAATTAGCCAGGTTACGCCTACTTCTTCTTCTTTGTTGGGGTTTGACGGCAGTCCGCATCCGGTAGCTGCCAGAGGTGACGCCTCGAAGATAGCTAGCGCCTGTGACGGCGCCTACCTGTCACTCACAGCGGCCACTCCCTTAATTATGCAGAACTTTGAGCCTTTACATAATTTAAACTGGTGAGTTGCATAAAAAAAATCACCCCCGTACACTTGTTCTCAACGGGGAACACACTCACTAGTTTCCCAACAACAACAAACGTAATTTAAACATCACACTCTGATTATCTCAATCTCAGCATGCCAACACCTGTTTGATGTAAGCGTAACATAGCTAACACACATTTCCGCGCTGTGAAAATGTGTGATTTAATTGAATCTTTAAGATGCAGGCATGTGTGAGAGTTTACACTGGAAGGACTCCCAGATGCAAGCAGACTGTGATTGTTGACATAAATCACACTGCACCTCCACTGTGACACCTGCTTGTGATGAGATGCGGGTACATCACAGTATCGTGTGTTTTAATTCAATGGGGAGAATAAAGCTCATAGTGCTGGCTTTCAGATGCTTGGTAAACACAAAAGACAAAGATTGTATTATTTTCTTTCCTTTCCCTTAAAGACTATATCTTACTTTGTCATATCTCTCTGTATGTAAACTCACCTGACTGCCATATTAATCTGTGTAAAACAGGGTTATTGGAGGAAATCACATTACCATATCCTTAATCCGGTTATTCACATCCTTTTGAGTATCATGTACACACATAGAAAGGTGTTTGCTGTGTCAGGATGAAACCCACAGTTAAATTAGTATGCTACTGGTGTACTGTAACTGCCCGTGGTGCTGAATGACTGATCGTTTATTAACTAGGAGCTGGCGGCTTCTGGAGCAACAGGCTGCACTCTTCAGATGTTTTGACAAGCTTTTGTTTATGCAGGTCACAAGATGACTTTGCCCTTCTTTAGCGGCAGTGAGTTCCACTTTTCTTTACGACTTTGCTCAGTTTGCAGAACAATGCCTTATACAGGAGTCACCCAAATCTACTGAACACTGGCATCATCCATTGCTTCCTTTTTGAATTTTTTTTTTGTGATTCATCCTGCTGATTGCTGTGTCCCGATCAACACATCGACACGATACTAACATCAGCGCCGTTACGCTTACCTTGACCGGAGGGCGTGACGTGAGCCAGAGTGAGCACACACACTCCCAGGAACCACAGTGACACAGCCATGCTGGGCGGGAAGGGTTAGGACGTCACACCACCAGCCGCGTTAGGAGAGCCTGTGGAGGAAGAAGTGTAAGATTGAGAGTGAAGAGGTGCGCACTTGCCTTGTGTGTCTGTCTGTCTGTCTGTCTGTCTGTCTGTCTGTCTGTCTGTGTGTGTGTGTGTGTGTGTGTGTGTGTGTGTGTGTGTGTTGGATGATCAATAACACACACTGACAGCAAAAGAGTGCACGTGAGAAAACACAGCGGGGTGGAAGGTGGACAGAATAATAGAGACAGACAGAGAGGAATAGATAACAATTGTGCATTTGGTGCAGCAAAAATACCCTCAATCTGTTGTTACCATGGTGATAGCACAGTGCAGTCTGGGAGAGAGAGAGAGAGAGAGAGAGCGAGAGAGAGAGAGAGAGAGAGAGAGATGTGCTGGCTGTGTGTAACTGCGTGTGTTTGTGAGGGAAAGCACACACGTGTGTACGTGTTTTAAATCTGTAATTAGCTAGGCGTAACAGTGGCCACTGACCCATAAAAAACTCTTAATCTTTCTATCCTCACACACAAACACTCACACACACACACACACACACACACACACACACACACACACACACTCACACACAGGCAGAGGGCTGGGCTCAGCTTAGGCTACTTTTCAGTAATCCTAAATAAATGATGTCGCGGAGACGATCTCCTCCCCAGCAGGGGTGACGAGGTAAACAGCTGACTGAGGGCGCAGGTGATCAGAGGGTGATGCTGCGCTGTGGAGTTTTACGAGGGAACATACGGGACGCAGGAGGACGAGATACAAGAGAACAACAGTAATATGACTCCCTAATATAGTCTGAACTCTTGGCCCTGGACAGAAGGGAGGATGGAGGCTGAACGGCATCTTGCACGGCATTTTTTTCTCCACTGCTTAGCATTCCAATCTGCTGCTGCAGTGTGTGCATAGTATCCAGCATGATGGTCTTCTGCTTGTATGCGTGTGTGTGCGTGCGTGTGTGTGTTGGGGTGTAAGAGCGCATGTGTGTATAAAGATACATATGTGTGCTTGCGTGTGTTTGTCGGTGACTTGCTTTTCTCTCCGTCTTCTTGTTAGGTAATGATGGCAGACAGATTTAGGTCACTCCTCAACAAATGTCCAACATGCATTCAAAGACGTGTGTTGTACAGGGCACACGCGAGCACACACACACACACACACACACACACACACACACACACACACACACAAGAAAGAGAAGAGAGACCTCTGCCTTCTTTAAGCCCACTGAATCAACTAGACTGTAATAAATGCCTCGGGACCACTGTGATACACACACTAACACACACACACACACACACACACACTAAACACAGTACATAAAAGACTCACCAGAATGAGAACCTTTCCGTTTTGTCATCACATACACACACACACACACACCCACGCTATACAACTCATCTCATCCAAAACCCTTATGGCAGCATGTTCTTTTGCTCGCAACCCCCACCATCACTCTCTCTCTCTCTCTCTCTCTCTCTCTCTCTCTCTCACATGCACACACACACACACACACACACACCCTTAAGTGTTGATGCAGAGTAAGTAGAGCAAGGACACTGATGGGCCTTGACAAAGCCACACACCCAGTCCCCCTGTTCGCAGCACCATGCTCCCTGCCTGCAACCAAAATCCAGCCCCGGGCCACCGACCGGCCTACTTGGAGGAGCAGCCTCCTCTAAGTGAGAGTGAGCGTGAGTAGTACACACACACCCAACCGTGCGCACATACAGAATACACAGAGAAACTGCATTTATCTGCATATATCTAGCATTGTTAATAGTGACTCAGTAGCAGCAGAAGATGTACTAGCAACTACTTTGATTATCAAATTGACCCCTCACAAACAGTGCTCCATTTCTAGTCTCGTTAAGTAGCTTTTCTTTGTTAAAATAAGTTCAGCCTGACATATTTGGTATCTTTGGAAATTGTGGGAGTTTTGCTACAATTTCAAATAAGGTCAAGTGGTTTTCAACAGTGTTTGGCTTTAGGGCTTTACGTCATCGATGAGGGCAAAAAAATGACAAATATTTGCAGGTTCCAGCTTCTCAAATGTGAGAATCTGCGTTTGGAAATTTCAATTTCACTTTCGAGGGCTGTAGTGGACAATTTCACTATTTTTTGACATTTTCTAGAATAAAATGAACTTTAACTGGTTAATCCATAAAATAATCTGAAAATATTTTTCACTTGAAGAGATGTCAAACAGGAGTCTGCCACTCAGAAACCTGCGGGTTTCAGAATGTAAGCATTCTATAAGAAACACAACTGATTGACTCACTGCTGTGGGGAGCAAATGTTACCTGAAAGCCATTAAAGTCAGCCTGTTGGAAATCATTCAAACTGATGTGAACTCACGGCAGGTACAAAGATCACACTGTTGGAGGCGGAGGCCATAAAATCAACAGAGACAGAGGGAGAAAGAGGGAGCAACCTCCCCCTCATTTGGTCAGAGAGCCTCAGGGCGGATCACTATGAAGCACAACGTGACCAAACAGACTTGTAGTGTTTTGTTCCTAATGGAAGAGTAAGTGAGTGTCTCTGTGTGTGCGTGTGTGAGTGAGTGATGGAGAGAGAGCAATCAAGAGGTGAGGGAGAGACTGAGAGATTAGTCTTCATGACAGCACAGCGAGAGTAAAAGCTTTATTGGCTGAAATACTTTTTTTAATAACAACAGCGTCGAGAATTTTCTTGTTGCCGTCGATGATATTCGAGGCTTGTGAGGGGATTTTAAAACACGCTACGGTGCCCTCTGTGACGGCGAGCCTGTTTCAGACCGTTGACCTCCACAGCTCCCACAGGGCTGAGGCCTACTCACCGCAGCCAAATCCACTTACAGGGTTTTAGAGCCTGTATGTTTGTCTGGTCGATGCGCGAATCTGGGGAATGGAGGTGTCGCCCTCTGTCAATCATTCGCTTGTTGCAGCCGGGAAACCAAGCGACGCTCAGAGCCAAGTTCAGAACGATACGACCTGCGCTGCATGTCGGACGCCCCTGAGAGCATCGGGGGTTGGGGAAATGGGAGGAAATGGCTTGCAGATATATTCATGTTTTAAAAGTCACTTGTCGAAGTCATCCACTGTTTTTTAATAATGTTATCTTTCAGTTTTAACATATAGTCACCAAAGTGACTACATATCTGTAACGCTAACCCCTTATGAAGATTGATAACGACATTTGAAATATGGAAGGCCAAGGGGGCCAAATGCCATCCGTGGCCTCTCATACTATTTGTGTGTAGCTATACATCCTTTTTGCGTGAGAAGTCCTTTCCTTTCACCTAAAGAATCGAGTCTTCTTCTGCAGACTGCAGGAGGGTTGATTAAACATTGATAAGTTTCCTCACATATTTATCAAGATCGTAAGTCTACCCTCGGCACTCACTCTCTGAGTTAAAAGCACACCGTGCCTTAGTGCACTATAAGCACTTTCTGGGAATATGAGAATTTCAGGAGCGTTTGGTCATCTATCACTGATTTGTTTTTACCTCCTCACTGCTCAGTATGAAGCAGAATAGTTGAGATGAGTAGCTGTCGAGTGGAAGAACACCACACAGACGGGGAAAACAGCCCACAACACCTCAACGTGATGTTAGAGGACAGGTAGTGTTTTTCAAAAGTCTTGTTCGTTGAAAGAGCTATTTGTCGCTGTAATTGTCCGATCTCTCCATAGCGTCTTTGAAGCAATCCCTTCTTTGTGCGACTCCAATGTAGTGACTACTTTAATAATCAAATGATCGTCTTTTTCTTTTAGAAGAAATAGCCGACATTTCAAACTCTCAGCTTCTCAACTGTGCAGATTTGTTGCTTTTCTTTGTTGTGCGTGAAACTAAAATAAATATATTTGGACAAAGAAGACGTCACCTTTGGGCTGTGGGGAATTATAAATTATAACTGGGCTTTTCTATATTTTCTGACACTTAATAGACAAAATGAACAATCAATAAATTGAATTTTCACCACACAGAATGCAATTCTCCTGTTACACACGCTCATACTAATATGAAAGTATGATGGGAAAAATAGAGACAATATGGCTAAGAAAGATGCAGCAATTAAGTATGTATTTTTTAAAGTTTTGTCGCAAAATTACCATACATAGCTTTACTTTTTTGCTCAGCACGAAGCCGGTCGATTCTGTTTCCCATCTCTAAGACGGGATCTTTTCATGGCCAGTATGGACAGCAACAGCTTTGGTAAGAGATTGTGCCACACTTAGTGTATTACGCTATTGAGAGCAACACTGCAAATCAAAGAGCAGAACTGCTTTGTGGGAAATATTGGACATTCCTGGCTGCTTATGTTTTTTTTTAAAGAAAATTATTTTAAAGAAAAGACACTATATGACATTATATATATCAATATATGGAATTCAAATGACATATCCTGTGATGATGTGAGGGTTTTATCCATGTCACCTCTATGCAGGAGGAACAATCACAGCCACTGATTCCTCTTTTTACGTACGTTAGTAAGCTGATAAGGGAAGACACATTTTTAAAAACTGTGATTCATCCTTTTAAAATGGCACACTGTGTTCATGTGATTAATCCACAGCACTCTGCTCGTAGTTTTCACAATAAAACCGCAGGGAAATGCTGCAGTAAAGGTCATGTTGTAGATCCTGGAAAATCTAAATTTCAATATAGTGAAGTGACCGGGAACCAAATGTCTTGGGGTTGGTTAAATATTCATAACGGGTTGCTAATTTTGAACACATGACACATCTACAGTAACGCACGTACATGTTGATGCTGTCTGAGTGCGGGGTGTCAGAGAGAGTTTGAGAACGCAGCACGTAAAGCGAGTGTACGGGAAAGCGAGCTTTTCCTGCTCTTACAGCATTTTAAGAGACTGCATCACCTCAGTGGAGGGATAACATGAGAAACCTTCATGTTTATGTCGGAGGCTGACATTGGGAAATGTACAGACTTTTATTTGGAGCAACCTTGAGCATCGTCTGTCGTACTGTGCGTGCCGTCCTGCCCCTCTGCACTAAACATCATTTGTGTGTCAGCATAACCTCTCGCTATAATATGAGCTGTTTCAACATGTCACCAAGACAAAGTCCCGGACAAAGAACAGGATTGTGATCTTGAAGCGTGACTAAAATTCATGGCAACAAAAAAACTGTCTCTTGCTTTCTGGGAAATGGTTGACGGAGGTGTGACAGAGCAGAGCCGAGTGCGTCCAGCAGCTTTTGTTATCAGGACGGCAGAACAGGCTTCAGCCGGACAATTCCCTTTCAGCCATAAAAGCCGTTTAGCCGTTCATACGGTGAGATGACAGGAATGCGACTCAGGTCGGAGAGTATATCCCATAACGATTACAACGATTACAAGATGGAAGCTGTCCCTTGTGTGATATGTGAGGTAGTTTTAAACGCACCATTCTTTGACCAAAAGCAGACAACCTGGTTATTTGATCACGCATATGGTTTACCTCTGTGTGATGAAGAGCCAATTAGGGCTCCCAACACTGTCCTGAAACAATTGCAGTGTTTTGCAGACGGATTGCTGGATTATTTCATCCAATTTGTTTCTCAAATGTGTTTTCAGAAAACTCACTAATATGTATCAATATCATGTTGTTGTTTTTAAATGGCACACCGTGGTCAAACAAGTATCCATATCACCCACACCTCCTGGACAATATATTTGAACAATTCATTTTGTACTTAATAGAATATATGATTATTTGTGCTTTTAGAGACATTTGCACACAAGACTTTTGAGAGAGAAAAACACAATATGGATATGATGGTCATCACTGTTCAGTTTCAGTTTGATAAGCTCCGTGAAGCTGCAACCAATCACGGGAACGCTCGGCTCGACAGCAGAATTACACCAATTAGTCGATTGACGGAAAATCAGTTTGCAGCTTTTGAGCAATTACACATTTCGATAATCTTTGAAGCAAAAAATGCCAAAAGATTCACTGGCTGCTGATTTGCTTTGTCATATCACTTATTTTGTTCTGTCACATGTGATGAAGGTTTTTGATTGAACAAAACAAGCAACTCAACGTTAAGCTCCAAAGAACACTTTTTTCCTATTTCTTTCGCAAAGACAAAACCTTCATTGTCAGTTAATCACCCAATTATTTTTTTTGTATTGATCTATAATGAAATATTAATTGCAATATTGTAACAAGTGAAATCCCAGCCGAGGCTTAATCTCGTTTCACAATATTAATATTCCACTGATAGCCTTGAACGGGCCTCACACGCTCACACTCAGTGTGTGTCTGACTGATGCAAAGAGACACGATAGGAACCTGCAGTGAGGGGGTCCGAAATGAAAAGAGACAAAAATGCTGCGTTTTACAAGTCAAATCCATCCAAATAGTGTGTGTGCATGTGTGCGTGTCTGAGTGGTTTAGGCAAATATACATTTTCTTTTTTCTCTCCTCAGTGGTTGATGTAATGATCCTTACGTGGAAACAAACCTCTGTTTTCTATCTAACCTGCACGGTGCAGGCACACACACACACACACACACAACTAGGTGAGTCACCTTATTATAACTTGTGTTCACTAACATGTCTACATATAAATCAGTGCAAAGCAATCATCCTTTTCACAAACGTCCGTCACACACTCAAGGTTACAAATATATCGGAAATTCCTCCTGACAGAGGAGCACGAGTCCTGTCGGCCACTGAGCCGTTTCTCTCTCATCCCTCCGTCCCTCCCTCAACCCTCCACCTCCTTCATTTGTCTCCTCTTCCTCCCCCCCCCCTCCCGGCCTGGCCTCCTCCACTGACCCAGTCCTCTCATCCTCTCGCTGAAATATTGATAATGGACTCTCGCTCGGCCTGCGCTCTCCTCTACTCCCTCTCTTTTCTCCTCATGTTCCCATCTGAGGTGAAACCAGCAAACATGACCAAATCCGAGTGTGTGTGTGTGTGTGTGTGTGTGTGTGTGTGTGTGTGTGTGTGTGTGTGTGT
>NW_022280061.1:2005113-2038446 GCF_004355925.1 Anarrhichthys ocellatus | reverse complement strand
TGTGTGTGTGTGTGTGTGTGTGTGTGTGTGTGTGTGTGTGTGTGTGTTTACACCGCTTTCCTCTGCAGCACACCAGACACTGCAACGAAGGAGTGTGATGTGTGCAAGTGTAATGAACATAACTCAGCCCACTTGTGACAGACCCCTCTGTTGGGCCAGCACGGGACACCCTGAGTCATTAGGCCACTTTCTCCCTGCACTCCTCTGAGGCACAGAGGAGGCTAATCACGTGACCATGAATATTTCACAGCACACATGCCTCACACTCCTATACTACTGACCCAGCTTTAACTGCAGGGAGCAGTTTAGGCCCTGCATCAGATCCCTGTCCCTCAGTGATCAAATGGACCTTGACAGCAGCAGCAGCAGTGAAGGAGCAGGGCACCTCTGCTGTCTTCTCAGGCATTGATCATGTATGTGCGCGTGTGCATGTGAGAGAGCGAGAGAGCGAGAGAGAGAGCGAGAGAGAGAGCGAGAGAGAGAGAGAGAGAGAGAGAGAGAGAGAGAGAGAGAGAAGAGGGGCGGGGTGCATCCTTATAGCCTACATCCATATCTTACCGTCAATCCTCCGGTTTCCCTCCTCCTCCTCCTCCTCCTCCTCCTCGCTCACTGCGTCTTCCGCATTTCGTCTCTCCGCGCCCTCGTGCACCCACTGTACTCTCCTCCCTTTCTCCCGCTCCGCTCTGCCCGATGCATGAAAAAAAAAAAAAAATCTAATATTCAGTGGGGGAAACGTTTGGGGGCGATACCTGCTGGGCTATACGGCAGTCATTAGCGCGATGTGTCCAACAACAACTGGGCGTCCTCCTCCTGTGATCAGTGTTCTGTGTAGGGCTCTGCTCTGCTCTGCTGGACCTCACACCCTCCCTCCGTCCTGTTGAGGCTCGATGTCTTCCCCGCTGTGCTGTGTGACTGTGCGTCACGTTGGTATCATAATTCCCACGGGTTTCATGGCCAGAGACGGTGCGGGCTATGGGCCTTATATAGCTCCGACGGACGACGGGAGGAAAACACACGATCACACGCGCAAACAATAATTAGGCGCAAATGAACGCACAGACCCGAGCTGCTCCGTCTCCCCTCCGTCGATTTATTTCGCTCATCAAGCCCGGGCGTCGTTTGTCATTGCTGGTCGTATGCGTCCGATATTACATCCTTGCATTTAATGGGAAATAACGTCGACGCGATGACAGCCGCTTTGCATATCCTCGAAGAATCGTGATGAGGCGCAGCAGCACATCAGGACGGATGTTGGGGGATATATCAGGTTCTCAACAAAAAAAAGGAAAAATGCAGGAACCGTGTTAGAAAATTTCGCCGTGATAAAAAATCATTTCAAAACGACAACAGCTGGATTAACCAGGAGAGATCAGGTTTTCCGCTCCTGGCATCGCCTTGCATCCGTCCTTCTCTCGTGTTCTTCTTCTTCTCTCTCTCTCTCTCTCTCTCTCTCTCTCTCTCTCTCTCCCTCTCTCTCTCTCTCTCTCCGTCCGCTTGTTGCGCGTTCTGCTCTCGAGAGCGCGCAACGTGAGAGTGTGACTTTGTGTGCGCGCGTGTGTGGGTGTGTGCAGAGACAGAGAGGCGGGGAGACTATATTACCAAGGTTTGTCTGAGTGAGCAACAATAAGCTGCTGTGTGGGCAAAAGGAGAGGAATAATACGGAATAAACATGCGGCTCATGTTTAGTTAGGCCTCTGTGTCTTTGTTACATGGGCTGAGCAGCTCAGATTTAGGTTTAGCATTTATGGGTTGCTCCTATACGACAAGAACATGCAGAGCTATTGTGTGCAGTCCGTGCACATCCAACACGCACGCGGGCATTCGGTCCATTAAACTAAAGGGAGAGCTTCGCTTTGAGCAGCTCTGACAGAAAATGTTTGTCAACCTGTCTATAACACCGGGTTGCCTTTAAATGATTCATCATGTCACCGCCATTTATCGAGCGCGTCAAACCTACCAATCAACCCGTCACACCTTGAAGGCACCTGATGACAATCTGGTTTCATCATCTGTCTCTGCAGAGGCATGTTTACCCAAGCATGTTCTGCTCCCTCTGCCATTACTGTCATTGCTCCTACAATGCAAAAAAAAATAAGAAAAAGCACTCTATCGCTTCTTGTATTTGCACTTTAGGAGTAATGACATCATAGAGTGAAGGCTGGGGTCACTCACAGGATAGAGGATGAAAGACAACCTGATTATGTTTGTGCATATTATTTGGTTTTATTTTTAAAATCTGACCCACCTGCCCTCATACTCACCTGCCCCTGATTAGGTCAGCTGCCCTCCCAATTTATATTCTCCCTGCAGCTTTATTCACCCCTGTGTGTTCGTCGCTTTCTTTATATACGTTCCTACATTGTTACGTAGAAGATAACCTCCCGTCTTCTTTTAGCTCATCTAGCCCCCGACTTAAAGCCTCGTTCGTGCAGTAGGCCTAACCACGTGCGAGGAAGTGTGCAAAGACTAAAGACAGTCCTTGGTATGAAAAGAGGATGAGTCATGTCAAAGGAAATCACTGATAATGTAGAAAAGCCAGTATCTCCATAATTTCACTTGACTGCCTTTGAATAGCCCTGATTGCTTCTTGTGTGGCCTGTAAAGTGGAGCGAGACTTCATAAACACTCAAAGCACCAACAGTCCCCAACAAAATTATTTTAATGGCGTTGAATAATTCATTGATTTAAGATTATGCGTGACGTGTTTTGATTGGATGGTACAAATGATCATGTAAAAGTTCATTGCATTACAAAGCTGTGTTGCTGAAAATGGGAAAATGGTTGGAATAATCTCGTGGGTGTAATAAAACAAGCCATTATGGTGTTTCTTGGCTCAGACATGACCTTGGCTTCACTGTATACTTGGCAGCTTTCAAAGACATTAAAAACAGCCAATTCTAAACTGAGGTTAGCAGTATTTAGTGCTCCATTTTGAAAGATTTACATTACTTTTTATTGGATGTTGGCATATCACACCACTTATACGAGAGATTTGTCTGCAGCCCGTTGCTTGGCTCTGATATAGAAAAGCAAATCTCGTCACAGAAACGTCAGTTTGATGTGTCTACCTCTGTAATAAGATGAGGGATGTCAGTATTGTCCGACATTGAGCTGTGAAAAGGGTTTTGTTTGGTTCAACAGAACTGTGCAACATTGGCGGCATCATCAATCAATCCAATCACCTTTTGAGGAAACTCACAGTCTTGTCCTCTTGTTGGTCTCCATCACCATGGTCCTCCTCCATCCACCTCTGCTCTTCTTCGTCTTTTTCTTCTTCTCATCTTCCACCTTGTACTTCAGCCCCCTCACTGGGTCACTCAAGCTGCGCATGGACTTCCCCTCGAAGTCCTCGCTGATCATGAAGCTCCTGTCGATGATCTCTGCGGCCTCCTGCCAGTTGCGGTAGCAGTCCGGGCCGAGGCACAGTATCTCCTCCACTGCGTTAGGGATGAGGACGGAGCCGTCGGGGCGCAGCACCGCCACTGTGGGCAGCTCCTCCACATTAAACATGGCCTCCAGCTGCCTGTGGACACACACACATTGGCATACAGCTAATGGATTTATATAACAAGGTATATTTACATTAACATCATCCACCAGCAGGTTGCGCACACAACTAAGTGGCCAAACCGACACACCTCCTGTAGGGGTCCTCGTAGGCCAGGAACAGGCACTTCTTGGGCAGCTCTTTGAGGAAGCTTTCTTGCTGTTCCTGTGACTGGTCCAAACTGACAGACGAAGGAAAAAGGAAGAGCACGTTGCTGGGAGATGTAGGCAGATAGACTAAAAGTCTGGAAACCTATCCAAATGTTTGTTAGAATCCTGCCTTATGAGGACATTTGGTTCTCACAAAAATAGGATTTTTTGTTAACTGGGCAATAACTGAGAAAGTGTATGAAAATCATATTGCCTTATCCTTTCCAAGAGATACAAAGGGCACAACATTACGCATACAAGAACTTGTGCAAAGTCATGTTTAAAATTAGTTTGGGGGAAGAGCATCTGATACAGTTTGGGTTTTGAGGTTTGTAAATAAATGTGCTCCATTACAAGTCCAATGCAACACCATAATGTGTGTGTGTGTGTGTGTGTGTGTGTGTGTGTGTGTGTGTGTGTGTGTGTGTGTGTGTGTGTGTGTGTGTGTTGTACCTAATGTACAGGAGAACCAGCTGAGCCGCACGGTCCACATAAAACTCATCTGTCAGTCGTTTGAAGAAGCCGGTGAGCGTGGGAGCAAACTGCTGGCAGCTCTGGCATGCAGCAGATGCAAAGAAGACCATGAGGATGCGGTTCTGCAGGCGCACGACGATCTCTCGTTGTGTGTCCAGCTCGTCCTGGTCCTTGTTGTTCTTCACCAGGACGTGCTCAACGAACAGGTCCACCATAATGGAGTGTCACAGGAAGGAGGCTTAGGGAGCCCACGGAGTGATGAACAAACAATTTATACACGATGGTTTAACAGGGAAATCATCAGAACCACAACAGCAACATAGCACGTAGTGGAAGGAAGAAGACCAAAAACAGATGAGGGTTGTTACATGCATGCATATGTGTGAGACTAATCACAGACCAACAACCCAAAACACAAATGAGAACGGTTTAAAAAAGTTTGAGCATTTGTAAAGGTTCATCTTGCATACTGTATGATTTGATGACTCTGCCATTTAAATTAGACGGTATGTTTGAATTACAAACCTCCCATTAATCATGTGGCCCATCTTGCTGCTTGCTGTTAAATCGGATAATCCTCACAGTTGGTTACCTCTCACAAATATGATCTCCCCTTAAGGTCACAAATCCAGAAAGAAAACAGTTTTCAAAATATAGTTTTTTCTTTTCTTTTCAAACTCAGTCGTACTTGAATCAGTTCCCAGCTTGTCAGTTTATATCACGTTCCCTCATCGACTGTGTCTCCTTCACCTTGACGTCTGTAGCCGCTCACTCCCTCTTCCTTTGTGTCTCTGCGCTCCACCTCCCTTCCTCTGTCTGGGAGGGAGGGATTGAAAGACAAGGTGACAGAGGGACAAGAGACATGAAGTGCTCACAGTGTGTGTGTGTGTGTGTGTGTGTGTGTGCGTGTGTGTGCGTGTGTGTGTGTGTGTGTGTTTGTGTGTGTGTAAAGGCATGCGACAGAGTCAGAAAGCATAGAAATTACAGCATGAGAGACTTTCTTGAAACTTGCGTTTGCAGAATATTTACTTTCCTTTATTGTTTTTCATACAATACAAGTCATATTTAACAACATATATATATAATAAAATAAAGATTAGCTGAAGAGACACGCCATAATTAACATGGCAAAGATAATGCTATAAATATCATACACAGTGCTTGACAAAATATTGATTTGACACCAGCAGGCGCCAGCGCCTACATTTATTTTAAAGCTGCAGTTATATTTTTTTTCTTTGGCCATTCGGGGGAACAACAACTCCAGAAAAAGCTGAATTACACACAGATATAACATATCATCACAACATAACATCCACCAAACATGGAGCTTTAGAAGCTGGACCTTTATGTGCTTACATAGGCAGAAATGAGCCGTAGGCTACTGTACGTGTACGTGTATGTTTCTGATGACTGAAAACTGATCATACTTATTACTGTCATTAATTGACAAAGTATTATAAGACTGGATCATAGTTTGGAAAAAATATATATAGATATATATTTTTATATAGTTAGCAGTAACGTTGGTAGCATATCTCTCACGATGAGATTCATTCCCCTCAAAGTTCTGTGTGATCTGTGCAGAGCGGCACAGTTACGTTGTGCTTCTACGTGCCAATATCTCCGGCAGCACAACAGAGGACCTCTTTTCAGTGTGCATTTATTTAAGTTCTGCTCCACATGCCACTGCAGGCAGAATGTTTTTCAAACAGCCTGGAAAGAGGCTGCAGTATCAGCAACAAAGGATTAAGTAGGAGGCTGGACTTGAAGACTTAAGACAACAAATCGCTTCTCTACTTCATCTCCTCCACCATGTTCCTTTATCTCCCTCCTTTCTCTTTCTATCCAACGTTGCATCTCTTACCTCCTCTTCCTCCTCCTCCTCCTCACTTCTATCTTTGCCCTTCTCCCATAACTTCCACCACGTCTTCTTCCTCTTGTCGTCCTCTGTCTTGTACTTGAGTCTCCTCACGGATTCAGTAACACTTCGCATATTTAGGTTGTCGAACTCCTCATTGAGCATGAAGCTCCTCTCAATGAGCTCTGCTGATTCCTGCCAGTCTCTGAAACAGTCACACCCAAAACGACAGATGTCCTGCACAGCATTTGGAGAGAGGACGGAGCCGTCAGGACGAAGGACCACGACTGTTGGTACGTCCTTCACCTTAAACTTAGCCTGCAGTTCTCTGACAAGCAGAAAAACACACATGTATAGCAATTACCATTAAATGTCTTAATTTGACTTTAGAAACATACAAACTATGCAGACTCTCTTCTTCTCTTCACCTACTTCCTGTATGGATCATCAAAGGCCAAAAACAGAACCTTTTTGTGCAGCTCTTTGAGGAATCTATCCTGCTGCGCCTCCGACTGGTCCAAGCTGGAGAGAGGAGATGGATATGGAAATGTTATGAATGATAAAACTGGTGAAAGTGACTTCATGCAATCACAGGTGTGCATCAAGGAGATAAAGAGAAAGAAAGATAGAGACCTGACGTAGAGCAGTGCGAGCAGTTTGGGGTATTCAATGTACACCGGATCTTTCAGTCTCTTAAAAAAGTCATTCAGAACGGGCAGGAACTCCTGGCACTTGCCACACTCCGCAGACGCAAAGAACAGCATCAAGATGCGGTTTTCGAGGATCCCGATGATCTCTCGCTCCGTGTTGAGTTCATCCTGGTCCCAGTTGTTCTCCACCAGAACTCGGTTTAGGAACAGGTCCACCATGATGACAGAAAGGGTAAAGGCCCTCTGTTGGAGAAGGGATGGTGAAATACAGATTCATATGTTTGTGCTACCACATAAATGTGTTATCTTTATCGTGCTTCGGTTCATTGCCTGTATCCATGCCGACTGCATCCGAAGGACAAAGGCTACACTGCTGGATATCTTTAAGAGATCATCTGAGACTCTCAGTGCAGCCTCAGGAATTTAACTTTAGTGATTTCCCAGAATGGCTTTCAATATGCCACAGAGTGTGAAGTCATTGCACACAGCTGAGATTTAATATATGTGTTTGGAAAGAGAAATAGCAAAAGCACCGTAGTGGAAACAGTATGGATTTTTTTTTCTCCAAATTGTGAATACACACATTGCAGCTGCATTGCATTATGGTCTATTTTCTAATTTTGGTTTCAAAACATGGGTACTAAATATTCATGACTAAATGAGACAAAAATCGAAGTTCGGAAAAACTTATTAAGAGTTTTGGCCTCCAAGAACTCTGCTTCATCTGTACCGTGTGGGTGTGGGTGGATCAGATTTGATCGACTGTGGCAGAACCAGTATAGAAAACTCCATAACTGTCATGATTGTGATTCAAATGTTGCTTAACAAAAACGGTTCTGGCAGATTCTCACGTAGGAGTCTCTCACTCGTTGTTCAAATCTGATTGGCCGCAACAAAGACACTTATATACTGTACTGCTTATATTTCTTCTATGTTCATCCAGAACAACTAAAAACTATTTTTTTACGAAACACATCTGTTTCGTAAAATATCTGTGTTTGGTAACAATAGAAGCACCTCTGTTTCAGTGCAGCAGAGGAAGCTCTTCAGAGGTAGCTTTCATTGTTATCACAATTAGCAACTATTCATTTATATACACGAACATGAAAATACATGAATGAAGTTATCTGTGCCACTTATGATACCAAATCAGTGCAAAGTAAAGAGTCTAGTAATTGATGAGTGACTGATAACACATTGTGTTGTTAATCGTTTTCTTTAAATGGAGGGAAGACACCTATTCAATCTGATTCTTTTCTTTTAATGGCCTGGATGTGGACAGTTATTATGGTGACAATATTCCTACAAAGGGACAAAGTAGTCAACAGGTTTTCAGATGTAAGCTGAAATCTGGACACTAGTCTACTTGATCAACAGACTATTACTGTTTGACATGTTGTAATTGTAATTGTGGTGAAATAAAGTGTATTGTTTGATTGGTTGAGTTATCTGTGGCATTATGAAAAAACACTGAACCAAACGGAAAGAAAGGCCGAAGAATGTAACCACCTACGTTGAAAAGGTTTAATGTAACTACCTATTTAAAAGGTTCGTTAAAAAGGACAGTGTGTAGGAGTTGGTGGCATCTTGCTGTCTGGTTGCAATTATCAACCAACTGAACACCCCTCTGCTCATTTCTCCCTTCCCAAAAAATGTGGTAACGCCATTCCTCATGCTCAGAGGCCATCCTTATTATATGAACAATATTTTAAGAGCAATGGAAGTCAGACGTTGTTTGGCGATACCAAGGTTTTGCACTCTGCAGCTCAAAGTTACCACAGCCAACTACGGTGGCCTTAAAAACATAAAAACATGGGCGTGCAATATGATGGACTCTGTGAAGAGGACCCGCTCACCACGTAGCTCATTTTAAGGTAATAAAAACACCACAATTCTTAGTTTCTGGTGATTACACACTGAAGAAAACACTGTTATGAATATCATATTATCTTCCTGCTGATAGATCTAATGCTACACACTGGCTCTTTGAGTGATGCCACTCATTGACAGATTTTTGTGTTGTGACCTATACTGAAGGACATCCAGTTTATAAGCTACAATAGTTATTGAAGACAAATTAAATCTATAACACAACAGCCCAGCCAGTATGTATCAGCCCTTTGTGGGATGGTGTTATGGCGCAGAACAAAAAAACACATAAGAAATAAATTTCATATAAAGAAATAAAGTTCAGGCCTAACATCTCTGAAATGTGCTTTATCTGTCTCGGCCAGCCTGTATTTCACTGTGGCAGCAGTCACTGCAGGCTGTGAATTGACAGCGATAACCTCACAAATTAGATTTGGCTCTCCGGCTCTGAGCTGTGCCAGATCTATTTGAGACTACGACTCTGGACGGAAACTTCCAAGGCTGATGTAGGAGAAATAAGTTTGAAATTGAGCAGTATTGCATCTTACCTGGGAAAAAGGAGGATTTACTGAAAGACTCTGAAAGGTCAGGGCTTAAATCCTACATTTGGAAAAAGTCATTTCACGATAATCCCGCTCACTGATTGGAGCTGAGACGATCACACCTGATAGATACGAGCAACACTGCCTTGTTTTGTTAGTTGCTAATTTAATAGGCCATCAATCTTTGTACGGGCTGTCAGCTGCATGTACCACAAGTAATTGACCTCACCTTGAAACTCCTCGACTCCTATACAAGAAAGAAATATGTCCAGTTCCTCCTCTCTTTCAAGCCATTTTCCGATTTCTTTGATTTGCTTTCTGTCTTCCTTTAAATCCTGTGAAGTTTGTTCTGTTTTGTGCACCTTTCACTGCCTCTTCACTCCTCTCGCTGTAATTTCTTTACTCGGCAGTCTGTGTGGTCTACGGAGGGAGATTATAGATAGCTGGAGGTGTGGCAGTGCTGTAATTCAGGGGCAGAGGTTGCTCCTGTGTGTGTGTGTGTGTGTGTGTGTGTGTGTGTGTGTGTGTGTGCACTGTTGGCCCCTAAAACTCCGGCTCAACAGTGGCAATCTTATTACTTGAAGAGAGGAAGGGAGGGTGGAAAGGAAGGATGAAGTAAAGGACAAATTGGATTGCAAAAGGAGGACTGACATGTAGGTTAAATCATGGAAATAAAGACAGACAGGAGACAAAGAAAAAGGACAGACATGTTTTAGGTTCGCATCAAGTGAAGCTTCCTACCCTGCTCCAACCTTTCCCTCACAGCCAAACGCTGCTCGTTGTAGTCTTGCTAATTACTGATGTCACTCATTTACCCCTCGGAGCACATACTGATTCTTTTGCATCCTGTCATCAAGATAATTTGACAGCCAGGATGTGGAGCTTCAAGGAAATGAACTGAGAAGGTCGATAGCTTGAGTTGAGCCTGGTTTCAACTCAACCCCCAGCAGCTTCTACTGTAGAGAAGTGGCTATTGATCTGCAGGGGCACCAGCAGAAAATACCTGAGTTAATCTCAGAGAGCGGTGAGGTAAATATAGAGTAGGGAGAGAGTGATCCAGTAGGATTAGCCTGAGTCACAGACGTGTGCCACAGCACTACACAGACACACACAAACACAAACAAAGATGCTGTGGACATGTGAGCAAACAAACACAACACATGCTAAAGCTTCTCAGCCATGACATTCATCTTCACTGTGCATCAGTCCACCACTTAGGCATGACTGTTCTGTCTTAACAACTATTGGGTGGATGATTATTGAATTTAACTTTGGTGATCTTTTCATCAATGGGTAAAAATTATAGATTGTTCAGTACTTTGGTTTGTGATCAAATACCAGCAAATATAAAGACTTGCCGCAGCAGTTCTTTGTGTTTACATGGAGTAATAATATTGCTAATGAGCAGAACTAAAGATTACCAGCGAAACATTGCATGTTAGCATGCTGAGTTAGCATTTAGCTTAGAGCAAAGCTGTGCCTATAAGAACAGCATCACAGAGTGGCAAGTATCAGGTGCACATTCTCTAACTAGTGCAATATATTTGATTCTATGACAAATAACATGAAATGGTCACGCTTCACATGTTAGGAGTACAGAAGGGATCATCTGTGTAAACATGGTGAAGGAGGAGGAGTAATGGCGGCCTGCTGCAGCCCAAACTGACCATAATGTACGAGCAGGGCAGGCAAACACCAGCAGGCACTGATTTAAAGAAGCGTCTCTACTGGGCAGCGGGACGTTCACATCGTGTCCGTGCAGGATCAAAGCTGCTGAACCCACACTTTGTGCAATGTCAGTTATAGTCCGAGCTAAATTCAGTAAAGAACATCACAACCAATCATTATAAAATTTTTATTCATTCTTTGCTTAAAAATAAGATACTTGTGGAGAGAACTAAACATGGAAAAGTTACAAAAAAATCTATATTCATTTGTTTTTCTGATCTGATCAACAAACAAAATGCAAAAATGTTAAAACTGAGTGGAAAACACTGAAACACTAAAACAACACACAGCTCTTACCAAAGTGTAAAAGGGTTTGACATGAAATAAAAGGCAACACAGATTCATGAGTGAAACATGTGTAACGTTATTAAAGTAACAACCGTATAAAACTTACTTCAATAACTAAAGAGCAAGATGTGAAGAGCATCAAGAAGAAGAAGAAGAAGAAGAAGAAGATGAAGAAGAAGATCAAGAAGAAGATGAAGAAGACAGAGCAGTGGTTCCCTACTCGTTGGTCGTACTCATCACAGCCAGGCGACAGATACAACTGGTGATCAGGGGTTACGGGTAGACATAGATTTCTTTAAGGGGTCAAAAGCCAAACAGGTTGGGAACCACTGAGAGTATAAAACGCGATAGAAAGCCTTCACGTGTAATCAGGAGATGTGAAGTTGTGCTGGCCAGTTGAAATCTGACTAGAAGTCATTTAGAGACGTGCTAGAGTTAGGCTAAATACTGCATCTTCTTCCAATTCATATTTTTACATGTCATTCCCTCTGGGGGACTTTATATATAATGTGGTTTGGGATACATCTGGGCAAAATATTATTTAAAACATGGAACTGCTATTGGACCAGGCTGTGGTCAAGGGATGAGCGTTGGATGCAGACTGACTCTTCAAGATTCTACTTCTACACCTCATCTCTGAAGAGAAAGATCAAGAGTGGAGAGAGAAGAACAGAAGCATTAGTCACCAACTCCGTGTCAACCCCCTGTTATATTCTCTCCATCTTTTCCATCTCCCCACTATCACAGCTTTGTCCCATCTCCCTCGTCCTTATCTCGGTTTGTTCTCTCTGTCTCTCCTCCTCACATCCTCTCTTCTTCATCACAGCTCGTCCCGTGCGCTCCAGTTCTCCAGTTCAGACTGCAGTACGTCAGAGTTCTGGGCCTCGAAGCTCAGCTCCCCCTGCTCCTGAGTTTTCCTCGACTTGGCGCGGTCCCAGTCGGTTTTGACGGTCTCGTTGTCCCAGACCACCGAGGTCTCCGTGTCACTGATATAGCCCCGTTCGCCGGTGTAATGGGTTGGATACACCAGAAGCGGCTCGGCAGAAAACGCACGCAGGTCCCGAATCTCAAAGTGGTCCATGTACTCTGAACTGAGAAGTGAGAGGAGCGGGGACGTGATTAGACTAACAAGAGCGCCACAGGACAGAATCAAAAAGACAGATGAGACGGACGGATGGGTTGTACTCACACTGGATGTTTATCGTACATGACGGGGAGGAACTCATCGACGGGAAGCAACTTGATCAGAGGTTCGGCCCTGAGGAGCTTCTGGGCTCCTTGTAAAGACAGCAGGTAGCCTAGTGTCCAGTAGGAGTAGTCCGCCTCCACGATATTGTGGATGTTTGGCACAGACTTCTCTTGGTGGTCCACCTGCATCCGCTTCCGCCCGATGTAACTGTATTTAGAGTTCAAGATAAGAGGGACAATAAACATCATAAGCACTAAAGTAACACAGGCATCTAAAACAGACCGACATCAATTCACTTAAACATATTGATGCAGTCAGTCGATGAGCAAAGCACTACACCATAGCTGTTAAATTTATCCAAAATCTACTTAAAATTCAAAACTGATTTGATTCAAGCATATTGTAACATATTTGGTATAATCTTTAGACTTCAGCTTTCTAATAGTGGTTCATCTTAATTCTAAGCTCAGCAATTAGATGTTTCTAATCAAAGAACTCTGACTGTCGCGTCCATACACACTTAGTCGCTATGCAGAAAATGAACGGTGCTTTCTTTCATTTGTGTGAATAACTCCTCCTCGTTAGCTTATCTATGACAGTGATCAGTCCGATGTGAAAATGCTGCAGCATCTCAGTAATTCCCACAAGTGCTTTCAGCATGTGATCGTGTGTGACAGATGGACGGATTGAGCTGAGGGGGGGGGGGGGGGGTAATCCTGTCTGTTTACAACGTGGCGTTGTAAACTCAGTCACTCACATGAGATCCCAGTCCAGCTCGTGTGTGGTCACCTCCCGCAGCAGCGTCTGGAGACGTCGCTTGAAGAACACCTCAAAGCGGAGGTCGTCCTCGATGACCAGGGAGGTCTGCAGACCACGGTCTGCTATCTGTTATTGTGATGGAAAAGTGCCAAATGTTTAATCCACAGCGAGTACATTTCATTTTCTGATGTGTCATTGGACTAAACTGTGGACATGAAGACATATAACCGATGACAGGGTTCCTTTTGCTAAACAGAAACTTGCTGAAAGGCAGGCGTTTTATTTATTGAAACATAAATAAAACGAGCTCATTACTCTCACCGAGCTGCCACTTCTCACACAAACCGAGATACCGTGTTGTTCTGTAGTAAACCTTATCTACCGTGCACAGGTAAGACCCAGAGGCCTGAGGCCTGCCCGAGCGTCTCACCTCCTTCCAGATGTTGTAATGAGAGAGGAAACAACCCAGTTCACCCTTGGTGAGGGGCCGACCGTGATAAGGGTCTTTGTAACCCGGCAGCATCTTAATCCTCATCGACTCTACATCAGTCTTGTTCAGAGCTCTGAAGGGGAAAGAGAAGGGAAAAACAAATCATATGGATCTGATGAGTGTGTGTGAGTGCGTGTGTGTGTGTGTGTGTGAGAGAAGCAAAGGGACAGATATAACATAAGGCATGCATGTCTTACGAGCTGTTTTTCTATTCATTCTCACCATTTTAAATGAAGATAATAATGAAATGTGTAAAACTGTTACCTGACTGGGGAGCCAACACAGGAATCAGAGCTATATTTTACTCACAGATGAGCTGAAGCCTACGCGGCTCAGAGAATATCTAATTGACAGCATACACCCACTACTTTTCACCTGGTTGTTAGTCTCAGCTCAGCCTACCTACATCAATCGACACGGCATGTTGCAGAGGCACAAATCAGGAAGACACAGGCAGTGGGGGGGGGGGAGAGACGTACTTGCCATCCACAGCAGCAACAACCTTACAGCTGAGCTCCTGCTCGTACAGAGTTCTTAGCATTCGCTCGCGACGGTCAGATCTCCGCACCAGATTTATCATAAACACCTGGATGCACACAAATGCAAAAACCTCACACACATGTTTAGGTTATTGTGTGTGTGTGTGTGTGTGTGTGTGTGTGTGTGTGTTTCCATGTGTGTATGCGACTTGGTGTGTGTACCTCATCAAAGCCCATCTTGTTAGGCTGCTTGGGAGGGAGAGACAGGAAGCTGGAGGGCTCCAATGGAGGATTTTTCACTTTCAAAAACAGGAAAAGGAGGGGTGGGGGGGTGTTACAAAGAGAATGTGAAATGTGGTGGGACAGGGGTTCCCAAATGTGGATCCGCAGGAGATTTCCAAAATCAACCATTGATTTGTATACACTAGAACTCAGCAAGATGTTTAAGTATAAAGATGACTATTTTTTATCATTATTGGTTTTCAAATTGTAGTTTTCCACGGCAATGCATACAGTAATGCTGCACAAAGACCATGCACACTCTATGTGCTCAGTAGAATATAATGTTGTGACAAAGTGATATTTAACTAAAGGCAGTTTCCTTTACTTCGATAACGTGAAATCTATTTTTCGAGTCCTTGGAATGAAAATGTTGGGAGTCCCTGAATTATAGAGCTAAAGTCAAACATAACCTATCGCTGTTTGTGTTTAGTGCTCACTCTGTTTCCTCTCCTGTTGTACTCTAGGTACAGAAGGTCAGTACATTTGCAACCAACAAACTTCCATAGTACAAAGACATAACCAGGTGTAATCACAGTCTAGTCTGTGTAAGTGCTTCACCACTAAAACTGTGAAACACAAAGAAATCATCCTGGTCTTCGTGAGCGCTCTCTGACCTCTCGACTCACCCATGATCTCAAGCTGAGTATGCACGAAGCTCTCCGCCTCATCCTGCAGGCTACCGTGGGAACGCATCGGCACCGGAAAATACCCATAAGTCTCTTTGTTGCACACGTACATCTGCACATCTGAGAAGATAAAAGCAGAAAAACAACAACACATGCTTACAAACACAAAGCATAGCAAGCTGTAGAAAGATATTAAGCAGCCCTCCAGATAACAAGCCCATCTCTGCTGCCTTTGTCCCACCTGACATGCGAGCCGAGTAGGCAAAGACGATGACGTCGTCCAGGGCCCAGCTGTACTCTGGGTGTGGTGGATAAAACACCAGCTGACGCGAGGCCTCTTTCTGTAGGTCCACTAGATAGGTGGAGTGGACCATCGGTACGGCGAAACAGCCACGACGCTCCTTCTTACGGATTGGCATGTAGGCTGGTGTGCGTCTGTAGTAACCCTGCAGTGAGTGCACACAAACACTGTACGGTTACACACAGCTCTCTGGTGTCCAACTCTTTCCCTTTAGGGAAGAAGACTGATCTGAAACTGCATACTTTACTACCAAATTACTAAAAAGAACATTTGTTTTAATTGTGAAGAATAAAATAATAAGTGCATGACACTGAGTAATACTGACAAATAGGAAGAGATGATGACATTAGCCTTTCGGCGGCTTCAGACTCATTAACTGTCGTTGAAGAAGATGAGAGGCCGACTCTTGATGAGTTGGTTTATTCTGTGCTGGAGGATAGACAATGTCCATATGTCTACTCTGATTTGAAAAGACGCAAAGACGAGTACTTAAAGGCATCCTGTCTCAACAGATCACAGACTGTATCCGAGACATGCGTAAAGCCCGATACATCAGTAGTTTGTTGCATGTGGGCATAACTGTACCGACACCAGTGTGTCTGCATATTAAAAACATGCCGCTGTTGATTAATCTTCATTAAAATATAAGGCATACATCGATAAAAGACAAAGTGGTTTATGGTTTTGGTAATATCTAGTGAAGCCCGCAGTAACAAACTGAGAAGGTGGAGCAAATTAAACATAATGAGCTGTGCACCAGTCCTATAATAAGCTTTATTAGATGCTAAATCCTATTATATCAGCAAAATCATTTACTTTAATTTACTAATTACATTCAGCAGAACATTCAGTTCCGGCCCAGTAATCTGAGATGAAACACTGGAATACAAAAAGAAAACTTCTCTAAACCTTCAAATTGACTCATAGAAAGTGTGAAATTTGATTTCCTCGTGCACAGGAAAAAAATAATGAAGTGTGAAATTCCCACTAGATCATATTTATGTGCTAAGAAGGTGGCAGGAGCGCTATTATTCAGCAGGACTGCATTAAAAGGGACATTTTATTCCCCGTCAGTAACCCACAGAGAAGCAGACTTTATCTTCTTCATCGCCGTGATGATGATGGAGAGTAATCTCGACAGTCTGTTGGTCCAGTTTGTGTGATAAGAGTGAAAGAAGATGCTGGTGGAAACTTTGCCAAGTGTCAAGTGCCAAGAAAAAGCCGGACTACGGTAACATGCTGTTCATAATTCCAAGCCCACGCAGAATATTTGTATAATCGTCTTGTAGAAAGCATCTGATTATGTCCATTTCTATTTCTGATTTCTAATGTCACCATAGTGTTTCTAAATATTCTTCCTGTAGCAGAATATACCTGTGAAGTCATGCCGCACCAGAAGTTAGAGTACGCAGCTCTGGACTCCAGCATTGGCGCTACGACGGTCTTGTTCTCACTCATCAGTTTCCACAACGTGTCCGCGTTGGTGAGCAGGTTGTCACAGTCGGCCACCTGCAGACGGAGGAGAAGGGCACAAAATATCGACAAGAAATCACACACACACACAAACGTGAACATGCAAGCACGGGGACAAATGTCCCCCCCCCCCCCGCTGTCACTGAATGATTGATCGGGCCACAGCAACATGGCTCGATCACAGAGGACCGTGAACATAATCAGATCCTTCCTCACCCGTCTTATCCCACAGCCCGGGAGTTAAAACAAGCCTGGGCGACTGGCTGCTCCAATATTTGCAGGAGGATGTTCTGCACTCTGGTTTAAAGCTGAGTTCATTCTTGAACTGAGATTATAAACTGTACTTTTTGTCTTTTACTTTGACCGCTAACCAGTGGGGCTGATATATTAGCTGGTATTAGCTAATCCCAGATAAATCAGCATTGGCCTACAAGTCGGAAAATAAATAAAAATAAATATTTCTTAGGTAGTTTAGAAACTACACTATTGCATACTTGTTCACCTGCTCAGTACACATCTTGGTCATAGTTCTTTAATAACCAAAATTGAAGGAATCCTTACAAAATGTTGTAAAAGAAAGAAGAAGAAGATATCAGCCATATATGATCAGCTTCTTTAAACTCTCAGATATTTCGGCAGCAGCCATAAAACTCTTGTTTTTTTACATTTGACATCATGTCGATGGAAAAACTCCCTGCTGACTGAGAGACAGGCGGGGGTTAAAATCATATTGAGACAGCTGACTCAGTTCAAAGCTCAATGGAGAATTTCAATATACTATATACAGAATTTACCAGCTATTTCTGAGGCTTGAGGAAAACATTTTGACCATCTCTAAATCAGTGCTTATGTCGTATTAAAAATGATTGTAACAATAGCAACAATACTAAGGCTTCATTCTACATTAACAGTTAACTCTTAAGTGGTAAAAAATTAAAATCGAATCACGGGTTTAACTGCCTACAAACAAATGTTTGAACTGCACCCCTCTCCTTCACATTGTGGCGTTCACCGCCTCCATCGTCTCCGTTACTTTATTACATCAGCTCAGCTCATTATGCAGCAGGTTGCATTATTCATAACACAAAGAAGCACTTGCATGTCACAGAGATAATCTCTGGGAGATTAGATTTAAAGACTAAGTAGAAATTAAGACATTATAAATTAGAAAGTGCATTAGTGAGTAGTCTATGAAAACGTCTGAAAGGTGGCTTTAGTCATAGGTCATAGAAGTCTCCTTAATGCAGTTCCTTTTCTTTTCTATGTAAAAGATTGAGCTCCGCTTTCCCGTCCACATTTTTAACGTTTACCGTGGAGCCGCGGGATGCCGATGCACACATCTGACCCAGTGACCTCACAGAGGGAGCCTAATAAGAGGAGGCTTATGGAGCCGTTGAGTGGATGATGACATACCAGCAGGTAGTCGGCCCAGATCTCACGGGCGGTCTCCAGCGCTGCCTGACGCAGCTTCATTACGCGTTCGTAGCGGAGATTATTCCAGTGTTTAGGCCCCGTCTCGTCTTCAAAGGCTCTGAGACGTGCACAGAGAAACCCATTAAGTAAAGTACGTGTCTCTCTCACACACACACACACACACACACACACACACACACACGGTACCTGGGTTCATCTTGAGGTCTCCACTCCACATAGTGATAGTCATTCTCCACCTTGATAAGCCAGTCTCTCAGGATGGCTGTGGTGTTGTCTATGTTGTGATCTGTCGCCACCCTGTGGGAGAATGGGAGGCGGGGGGGGACAGACACACAGGCTTTTGTTAGGGCCGCACCATTCTGATACGATGAAGCGGTATTCGTCCAGATACTGACCGCATCAAGTCTTGCCTGCTCATCATAAAAACTGCTTCCTCACCACTGTCGTTAAAATTCAGTGATTCCGCCTTTATTCGGTTGCATCGGGCCACTGGCTGCAATCGCTGTGCACGACAATGCCTTATTCATAAATATCTGACAGCGGTTATTATTCTGTCACTCAAACGGCGCTCTCACAACAGGGGCTGTATTGTGTTCTCCATCTCCATTCGTTTATTGCAGTGAGCTAGAGCCACTTACAGTAAGAAGCGATGTGTAGTCACACGCTGGTACCTGAAAGATCCCAATGCGTTGCATGCATCGAGGTACGCAGGCTTTAAATGAGGTGGTGAAAAAGACTTCTCGGTATTTGTATCTCATTGGTACCGAGCAATACTTCCAGCGAAGGTTTTGGAATCCGTGTTCCTATCGGTGTTACGATTGCTACTCCAGAATGAGTCTGATCCAATGAAATGCATCCTGATAGAACGCATTTAACTGGAAATACAGATTAAATAACAATAAATAATAAATAGTCAGCAGTAGGCAGTAATGACAAACTTAAATTGTGTGATATTCTAAAACAAGCTTGAACCGTTTACTCATTTAATTCATGAGTAGTAGTAGTTATTTTATATGAAAACACAGATGACTGCTGCTTCAAGGGTAAAACATATTTAAGATACCAACTCCCAGATGACACAATATTGATTCATCATCTATCTGTACTTTGGTCCTGTGAGGGTCTCGTTGTCATTAGAGCGGAGCTGCTCATCACTGATGTCAGACGCGGTGGACAAAGAAGAGCACAGACAGACAATCGGGGCTGACGAAGAGGAGCGGCGGCATTCGTCTGCCGTCTGCGTTATCACAACAAATCTCAGTGTGTGTCAGGGAGGGGGCGGCGACACGGACAGAGCCGGAGAGAGAGGGTAAGAATGTGGAAATATGAGAGAAATGGATTTGCTCCCAGCTCCGTCGTGGAGTGAGTGACAGTCGGCGTGCCGCATGCGTTAGTTTCCCGTCTGTCCGTGGTGTTTTTAACACAGCCGTGCCGTCCCAGCACCTACATGTGACCGTCTCACCAATCCATCTTCGTCTTCTTCCCCCCTCTCTACCTTTCCCTCTCTGATTGCTGTGAGGTATTGAATGAGCAGAAGGTAGAGCGAACAAAAAAAAATGATTTATTCAGTATGTGCTTGCATGTCAGCAATAGAACCGTGCCTGAAGGATAAGAGAGAGAGAGAGAGAGAGAGCTGAGAAAGAGGTAGACGGATACAAATGGAAGGTTTATGGAATGGTAACATCCATCCTGCATGGCCCTGCAGAAAACACACACACATCATTAGGCTACATGTGTGTGTGTATGCTGCCGCTTGCCAAATACTCCATCTTAACCCGTCAGGCTGATAACTGCAGGTATCGACAGGTGGCCAGCTAGCAGCTCGGTTTAAGTCTTTCATGCCGCTTTTTCCAAAATCTCTTCATATCTATTCTTCCACTGAGGCAAGGGATGTGTTGCAGATCAAAGCAGCCGCGCAGAAGACCGAGCTCCGGCTGCCACATGGGCATATAGTTAGACGCAGGCACCGAGGCTGTATTTGCTGGCTGGGATACAAGGGGAAGGGGGGAAAAAGCTCCAAGCTGGTTTGTTTAAACCGACACACAGACACTTGAATCCCTCATTCTAGCGCCAACTGAAAAAGTTCACTGCAGCATTTACTCTCAGAAGAGGCCCCCTGTTTGGATCAGACGTTAGATTCACAGGAGTGAGCGGTGTTTAGTTTGAATCCAAACACAGCCACATTAGACACAACTCTGCTCGAGGCTGTTGCTCTTCATCAGGTCACTGGGTTTCCAATAAATGTTATCTAACCTGTCAGGTCTGAATGCTGATGAAAAGATTACTCTTCATCTTTAATAACCATATATCTAAAAACAGATCTATTGGCACGGGATCAAAAATACATGAGGAAGCGAGCAATGCTGCAGAGACCAGGATGATCTGGAAGGATGGGGGGCATGTGACATAACGACAAGCTGACTGAAGTTGAGGAAGTCCATTTTCATAGAAATCTTGCACAATATTTTGGTGGCTCGGGGGCCAATTATAATTACATTTTTTTACAACTACTGATTTTGTTCTAGTCGAGTCTGCAAAACGAAGATGTGGAAGGAGAAGAGGGGAGGGTGGGTAGAGGGGGGGGGGGGGGGGGTAATGGAGAGGCGATCTGGGACTGAATGGAACTTTTTCCACAGGCGCGAGTCCGCTGCTGCTGCAACCCGCCCTCCGTGCTCCGCTGCACGGGGGAAAAGTCTCCACAACACCCCGGGCGCGTGTGCGGCCACGCTGCTCTGACTGTTACTCATTGCACCGCTGATTTGATTTGTAAAGTGTTTTGGTGAGATAAAGCGCTCGTGCGTTAGCCTACATCTTGACAATAACACAGCGGCCCCACCTGGCCAGCACGCACAAGGGCACGCGCAAAAGGCAGGCAGAGTTTTCCTCTATAATGCGTCTAACAGGACATGTCTCTGCTGCTGCCTTGTGTGAGCTCACACGGACGTTGGATCACACTTTTGTCGTACTTTACTGCCTGTTCTATTTTCTTAAAAACACTTTTCAAAGTTTTGACATTACATACCTGATACATTACGTTTATAACTGTTTTCGGCGGTGACACTCACCACAGCGCAATGCGGTCCTTCGGGTAGTTGAGGCGCTCGATGGCTCCGAGGAACAGCGGCAGAGAGTGCGCCGAGTTGCGGCACACCAGCGCGACGACAACCCGGGGAGCGAGGAGCGGAGACTCGGGGCTCCAGCGCTCCTCGGGGAAATATCCCCGGCTCGGGCCCGGCAGGAGGACGCACAGCAGGGCAGGCAGCAGAGAGGTGACCCGGGGCATGGCAGGGGAGATAAACTCGCTGGAGACGCGGCGGACAGAGAAGGACACGGAGGATGTGGAAGCTGAGGGTCCCGCTGTTGTGTTATGCCGACAGCGGCGACATGGCGGAGGAACAGGCGGAATTAAAGGGCATGTCTGGACCGGTTGAAGGGGAACTTGGTGTTCTCAAAATAAAGTCGTTGATGCACATGTATGTGCCTCGTGTAGATTGTTAAAATGAATCATATCAGGGAATGAATCGTGTTTCATATAGATAACTTCGTGTATCCTTTGAGGCCAAACAGACTGTTGGGCTTCCCTCGGTCATATGATGTCCTCCCCTTTAAGAACGGATCCAGCTACGTAGGGCAGATGGAAAGCAACATGGGCGTGTCCGTGCGTTCAATATCCTGCTGCAGGCTTGTCTCATCGGCAAGCAAAGTATGTATTGCAAGAAGAAAAGCAGAAATTCATGTAAAAAATAAACAAAAGTCCTAGGTTGGGAGTCACTGCTTTGCAGCATCGCCAAAAGTAATTTAGTGAAGAAGTCAAAAATATGTTTAAAAACACAAAACATTATAAAAGCTGTTTGACAACTCAGTGATGTAGCTCAAACCAACACAAGTGCATGCAATACATCTATTCTACTCTACTGTATGCCCGGATGATCCAGAGATATTAATTTCTCTATGATGTGAAGCAGAGGAAAATCACCTTTCCTCACATTTCAGAAGCTTGAATCAGCTAGTGTTTTAAATGTTTGCTTGATACACATCTTAATTAACTGAATATCAAAAAAAGTTGTAGATTAATTTTCTGTCCATCGACAAATTGTCACAATCAGGCTTTGCCTTGGGTGTTTTGTGTGTGGTTTTCTGTAGCTCCTCACTTCCTTCACCTGTCCCTAATCAGTTCATTCAGTGCACCTGCCAGTCACACTCTCCCTCATCAGCACAACTCTCCTGACGTGGAGCCTCCAGAGGTTTGGCAGAAGGTCTGCTGGCAGTCAGCGGGAGGCTGCATCTCGTGGAGCACTGGCTCAGAGAAACTAGAGCTGGAGCTGCAGGGGTTGCTGGGACTGACAGGGAGAGGCATGAACCGCTGTGGCAGGGAGCGCCTCATCCCTGCAGGAAATGAAAATATTCTTGAATAACAAAAGCAAACAAACGGTGCAAATAAAAAGGCCCTTAGTTACAGCACGGATGAGTTCTGCTTTTCAAACTGGGCTGAACAGCGCTTAATCTTGCCACTCACTTTCTATTGTTTTGATCCAACCAGTAACTAATACAATCCCTCATCACACACTGTACCTGACTGGATGTAAGAGGTCAGGTTGTCTCTCGGGATGGATGAAGAGGGGTTGTTCTGAGATCACCATGGCATAGTAGCGAGACAGATCCTACAATCGATGGGACTTAGATTGAAATGAGGACCAAAGGCACCTACGGGAAAGAAAGAAAAAAAACATCTTCAGAAAGCATTGAATTCTTCAGCACAGTCTGTGAATGAGCTGCCTGTTTTATCAGTTCACTTTGAAGTGAAGCTCTATGTACAAGTAGGCCTATGTATTTTTTGCAACAATGCTCAATAGATCATCCACACAGGTTTAACGATCTACATTTATTTCATACATTAAACTTACTAAGAATAATTAATATTTTAGAGAGAAACATGGCACGAGCTTCCACAGATCAGATGCCTCAGGCCTCGCAATTTATCTTCCCCTCACATTCCATCATATAGTTACAAAATAGCATGGCTGCCAGTCAAATGAATAAGTGGTGTAAAGAAACTAACACCTCTCCTGTCGCCTGAGGAAAGTTTTGTTTAAAGATCCTCTGTCTCTTGTTACTGTGAGCAAGACAACAACAAAAAAACTCTTCCGCTACCACCGCTGAGTCCAGAACAGCGATTCACAGAAAATGAAGGAAAGCTATTTGTGACATCAGTGCCTCAGTGTGGACACGTGTTGACGGCAGTTCAACCAATGAGTGATTCACATTATTTTGGCCCACACATGGGTCCTGATGCAACTGGTTTAGAATATTTCCTTGCAGAGCAACATCAAAACTAGCGTCTTAAAAACATTAGAACAGGGGGGGTTAGAAAGGCGTATGACAATTTTGCCCAACGCACCTCTTTTTCGATACCTTTCACTGCTTTGCTATCTGATCCCCGTCTATGATGTTATCGCATGTCTCCAGAAAGTATTGCCAGGTAGAGGCAAATCCATCAAAGGTGGGTGCGGCCACTTCCTGCACAATGGAATCAGGACGAGAAATGTACTTCAGAGAGAATGAAAATGAAGTGAATATAATTGACCCTGACTTAAGAATAATGGAGGGCTGGAGAAAGAGACAGGGGGATTCTAGCACTTCATCCTCTCAACATTTTGGCGGCAAAATCCATTTTCTGAGCATGATGTGACTGATGCTAAGTGGTACAACCCACCATCAGCTGTTGACATTGAGCAAACCGATGAAAGAGCTTTGCAGGCTGGAGGGAAAATTGTGAGCCGCAAACCACTTTAAGAGCAGTGAAGCTTTTAACTTCACCATTTGCCATTGTCTCTGAAACTCTTCATGTGAGAGAGAAGAGACACGTAACACTCCTTGTCAGGATTATCAGAGCCGAGGAGGAGGACAGCAGACAGAGGTCTACAAAACCATTACAGAAAATACATGCAAGGAAGCATGCAGAGACAGTTGGCGTAGGGTGATGTGTCTCATCTTGTCCCAGCCACTATGTGAGGCATAGGTTGCATAAAAGGGGGGGGGGAGACGACTGCTGCTCAGGTTTGTGACCAAATCTGTTGCAGAAATTGTGTGTGATGATGGAGGTTTGTAGGTGCGCATGCACACCATCATGGGTGTAAAGTTTCGCCCGTATAAACAAAGTGGACATGGATATGTCTTTACATGATAACAGATAAACCTGCATGAGGCGATGAAAGAAAGCTTTGAGGACATGAACACACGCTTATCTCTTTGATTAACTCTTAAGTGCTCCAACCTGGGGCTCAGTTTTAAGTTTTTAAATGAAGTATTTCAGTTTCTAAATTATGAGCAGCCCCCGAGCGGTACAGAGAATGTGTTGCAACGCTACACTTTCTGCATGAATTTTTTGTTTTTTTAGTAATTTATTTCTATAGATATATTTGAATTTTAACAGATAATATGAAAACAAAACAAAAATAACAATAAAATGAAAAGTAACTATACAGCAAATCCTAAATAAACAAATATGTGTTCAGAGGTATAGACTCGATGGATGGAAAAAAAGTAACTGACTTTGTTGTATATAATATAAACATGAAAGATTGTTTTAAAATAAAATAAAGAATGTTTTTTGTATTTCTCTTTATCTGTAGAGCATGAGTTTGAAAAGAATCATGACAAAGTTATCAGACCTTTGGAGGTTAATTGAATTGATTCTGTTCAGGCAGCTTTTTAAAATACATTTTAAGGTCCTTTTTTTGTGAGAACTTCACCACCAGCAAATCATAAAATAATTTCCTGGGAGGAAGTTATTTAGAAAAGGCTAGCTTTTGAAAAACGAGTGCACCCCTGGGACCTGACATACTTCTACCAAGACATCACGGCTCAAAATGTTCCAGGAGAATGAACATATTATATGTCATTCATTTCACTTTAGAGCATATGATTCAATGAAATGTGATTCGCCTGTCAGAGCTGATCTGGTCTACATGTTCTCTGGAACTAAGCAGCTCAAATTATTTAGGGCCAGTGAAACTGGATCCATTTAACATGGCTCAGGCCTGGCATCCAGTACATGAAGTGCTACTGTATGGGAAATGACAAATAACAAAATGTCCAATCACATCTTATTTTTTGCATGCAAAGTATGTCATTTAGTGAAAGAAGTGCTATACCTCTCTTGGGGGGGATACGTAAAGTATTACAGTAACAAGCACAGGCACAGGAATAAATCTGGCCTTGGGATGTGTGAATGTTGCATAAATCACAGGGTCATGAAAGTCAATCTGACACTACAAAGTGATGTATGGCTAAATCTGATGTGGGCACGTTGGCTCAGCTTCAAGTTTGAAAAGGAGTGTGTAAGCAGTTCTACTTTAAGTAACTTCAGTGCTGATGCATGATGCATGGCAACTGCATATACAACACTGATACGGAAACACACAAACACACTGCTCCTCCCCCCTTTTTATGCTCTCCCATGATCCCACTTTACATCTGAGGCAGAGGGTCTCGCCTCAGCGTCCCGGTCAGTTGACTCTCCGGAGTGGTGTGAGGAACATGAAGAGAGTCTGTCCATGTTCTGCTTGGATGACCTGGAGCCTTTATGTGAACTATATGTGCAGCTGAGAGCCACGCAGGCCACAGGGTTTACCTCCTGACTGAGGCTGCAGCAGACTGCAAGGTAGTAATCAGGTGCCACTGATGTGTTTGAGCACTTCAGAGAAGATTGGCTTGCGTGAAATGTATATGGTTTCGTTTTGCAAAGTTGCGCTGTGTGTGGTACATTCTAATGAGCCTGCAAGTGATATTAGGAAGAGTCTGAATGCCTTGTTGAATCACATGTTTTCTGATCTAGACATCCCACATCTTTTAAAAAAAGAGCCAGGACAAATCATATCACTCATCATCCTGGTTGTTGTTTTTTTTGATGGAGCACACTGAAGTAAAAAGCCTGAAATCGGCCTCCTTATTCCTCCACTGAAAGCAATAAAGCATCAGCCTGAAGGATTGGATACAGAGCAGCTGGCAGGGATTCACTGCTATCCTCAAGGACACTTCAGCCGGGCAGATGATTGCCAGCAAGAGTGCTTGAATGCTGGTTTTCTAGTTAGAGCCGTCCCTGCTGCCACAAAGCCAAACAAAACAGCGGTACAAAGACGTCAAATAACAGCAGGGCTCTTCCCAGATTTGAACCCTGTTTTTTGCTGAGATTAAGTGTGCCCCCTCATGACTCTTTCCATACTTTTTTATTAACATGCTTTCTGCGAACCACAGCAAGCAACAAGGAGGCAGTCAGGCATTTTTTCATCTCCTGTAAATATTTATTTTCCTGCACAAACAGATGGCGCCCGTTAATCCAAGATTAGTTTGCACAGGCAGAATTTAGAGTGAGGCTTAAAAAAGGGACCGAGTTGGAAAACTAAGCTAGTAATTACTGTTGCTATCATCACGTCTCAAATGCATGTTTAGATCTCATTAGACATGCAGCTTGACACACACAAACTCCCCATAATGCTCAGAATAACCTGAAGTGCTGGTGGATTATGTTCATTTTGTGTGAAGTCAGTGTTATATATTCCTTTCAAATATTCCAGATTTATTAACACTGATGCATTGACGTATGAGCAGCATGTTTCAGCTGGTTGAAGTAGAACACATCTTATTACAATGTGTGGTAGTTTGATTAATGAAATTCAAATATCACCATGTATTTTGTTTGTGAAACCTTGCGCTCAGGTGTTTTCCCTGACGTTGCCTGATTAGGACTCTTCTCGGGATAATGTCAAGTGAGATTTAGGGTCTTTTTAATACAGCAGACTATTCGATTTAATACGTTTTTCATAGTCATACCGATAAAAAATATGACTGAAAACCAGCAGGGACATAAAGCGTACAATTATGTTTAAGTACATGAATTTATTGACCTTCATATTGTATTTTTGTTTCAGTTAAAGTACTCAGAATTGCCAATGTCAGTGTTCTATTATCATAAATCATATCACTTAAATATAAGGATTGATGTAATAATATGTACGCAGAGTGTTAATGTTGAAGCTTTTAAAGATGTAACTTTTTTTATCAGTAAATGTCTGCCCTACATTTAGTTTTCTCTAAAACAGCTATAGCTGCCATAGTGTTCATTACTCAAGTTCACATGACTGACTCAGGCAGAGCACTTGACATTATGTGGTTACTACTACTTGCCTCCTGTGATATGGTTGCAACAGATCCATTAATGGAGCGTATTTTCAAAGTGATCATCCTTTTGGCCACTAGGAGGAGCTCAAGACATCACTAAACGGGCTGAAGAAGAAGATGACTCTGTATGAGAAGGTCACACAGACCTGTGAAGATGCATACAAACATAACCAGGTTGAAAAAATTACAATCACAAAAAAGCTCAGATGCATTGCTTAACTTAATGATCGGTTCACTCGTCTTTCCTCTCATGTCCCTTGCTTTTTCTATTCTTCATATAGGCTGAGAACTCACAGAGGAGCACATGAAAAAGGAATTTGAGAGTCTTCACCAGTTTTTGAGAGAGGAGGAAGCTGCCAGGCTGCTGGCGCTCAGGGAGGAGCAGGAGGAGAAGAAGAGAGATGCAGAAGAACAGATAGACAGAATGAGTCAGCTGATGGAAGACATCCTGGAAGACAGGACGCAACTGGTTGAAGAGGAGCTGGATGCAGGAGGAGACGGATATTTAGAGGTAACAATCAGTCAAATGTTACATTATTTCGTCAATGAATGGGAGCAGGTGTTTGCACTTGAAATAGTAACCATGCAAACTCTTTTTTTTGCAGAACCACCAGGACAGGATGAATAGGTACAGTATGTGCCATTTGTGGGGGATTTTCACACACAAGCACATATACATGCAAATGAAATGAAACTGTCTGCATGTGTCTTTACTGCAGTGCACGGACAGCTCACAGGGAGCCACAGAAGGGGTGCAGACCTCCAATAGATGTTGCCAAACACCTGGGTAACCTCCAGTATGCCAAGTGGGAGAAGATGAGACACATCGCACCGTACAGTCAGTCTCTGTCTCTGCATGCCCGCACTTCTTGTTCCCTCCCTCCTTCAGTGCCCTCTGACCCCCCCCCTATCTTCCAGCTCCAGTGACCCTGGACCCCAGGACAGTTGGCCAGTCTCTGACGGTGTCTCCTGGGTTAAACAGCGTCCACATCACCCCTGGAACCTCACGGGGGCTGGAACAGTGTCTGGGTGTACCGGTCCCAGCTAACCCTGAACGTTTCCACCCTTATTCCTGCATCCTAGCGAGAGAGGGCTGTGACTCAGGAGTGCACTGTTGGGATATTGAGGTATCCACATACTGAGCCTGAGCAGTGTAACAATAAGCTATAATTATTAGCTAGTATTAGCTTGGAAAATAGTTTCAGTACACCTGATTTGTAGGCTGTTTTTTTAATGTACTTGATTCAAGTTTAATACATTTCTGTTTATATTTAGGAAATATATTTGTAGTAACGATAGTCTGTCACCGTTTATTAAGAGAAAAAAAACATTACACCATTACATTTTGTCCAAATAAAGTGTTTGTGTAAACACAGATATCCCATAGGTTCCCGCCTCAAGAATCCGGTATCGGTTGGGCTCTAATATACTCATTTCTTGATATGCATTTATTTCTGAGCTATTATCCGTGCCATCCACCCTGTTTGTCTAATCTTTCTTTTTATTGATTTCAACAGATTGCTGACACCAACAATTGGACAGTCGGTGTGGCTGCTCAGTCAGTGTCCAAAAGGTCCAGGTTTGAGGCCTGTCCAGAGGCAGGACTCTGGTGTATCAGCCTGCGAGAGGACGAGTACCTAGCTCTGACAGCTCCTGCTCAGACCCTAAACTCACACCACCTCAGCAGGGTCCGTGTGAGGCTGGACTGGGACGAAGGGACGCTGGAATTCATGAATGCCGATACTGACACACATCTTTTCATGTTTAGACATCGTTTTACTGAAAAGGTGTACCCATACTTTGAGAGTATATCGTTGTGCGGAGGCTTTACTGTGTTGGCACAGACAGTGCAGGTCAGCGTGGGGTCAGATTATGCCCCTGTGGAGGACACTGCTATCACTGAGGAGAATCAGGCGATGAAGAGCGACTCTTGCACTGCCAGAGACATTAACGCTGCATCGAACAAAAGCAACGGGAAGAAGTCAGAGTGCGGACGTCCCACTGAAGACAAAAACTTGCAGATTTCTTCTTTGAGAGAGGAGAAGAAAACCAAACCTCAGACGCACCTCGAAGGGCCGGCTCATTAAATCGAAACCTACTGGAAAGGAAAAGACAACGGACAACAAAGCTCCTGTCAAACCACAGAGCAGAGAGCCCAGGTTCAGTGTGACCTACCGTGTTTCACTGAACAGAGCTCATCAACAATGACACGACCACAAACACATCCAAACGAATCATGTTGATCACATGGTTCATCATCTGTGTGTCAAATGAGCCATAATTAATTATAATGCCGTCTTTTACATTCACACAGGTGTTACTCTTAATCTTTAGTAGCATGGCTCTGAAGATGGCAATGTTGGTCCAGTGCTTTGGTGCAGCCTTAAATATCTCAACATTATTAGATGGATTGCCATGAATTGTTAGACATTCATGTTCCCCAGAGGATGAATCCTGATGACTTTGGTGATCCTCTGACTTTTCATCCAGCGCCACCATGATGATAACATTTGTACTTTTGAATGAAACGTCTCAACAATTGGATTGTATTGCCGTGAAATTTGGTACAGACATTTATGTTCCTTTCAATAATTAATTTGGTCATATCTTGAATATTGATTTGCAGGATCATGTGATCAAAGTACTTTGGTTTGTGTCTAAATGCCTGCTAAACTCATTCACTTAATGTTCCCAACAGCCTCAGCTGTACTTTGTGATTAGTAATACGTATCAGCAAAAGTAGCATGCTAACCCAAGAAGCTACGACGCTGAACTCGGTAAACATTATACCTGCCAAACATCAACATGTAAGCATTGTCATTGTGAGCATGTTAGCATTTAGTGCAAAGCACCGCTGAGCACAGCCCCCGGCATAGCGTCGATGTAAACTGTCTTGTTTTAAATACACTGAAGAATTGATTTGATCGGATTTTGTTTTCAAGGAGTGTGATGAAAATATATATTTGTTGTGTGCTCATCAATATTTAAATCCTCTGAAATTGTATTACATCCCAACAACAGAGGCTAATAACGTGAGTTTTTCTTTAAATTGAAAGCTAAATTTGTTTTTATGTAAAACGCTTCATATTGTCATCTGTTCCATCGCAACACATTCAAATTTGTATTAAATCTGGTAAAATAAAATAGATTTATTTGGTGCAAGAAAAAACAAACAGTGGCACAATCATATTTCCACATCAGCATTTAGAGATGTATTTGTCCCTGGAATTACATGCCTGTGTTTTCCTTCTCTCTCTTTCTCCTTTTGAATATGCACACTATCCTCTTCAACAGTCTCAGCCTCCTCCTGTCTCACAGACACACTCTCCCCTCCATGATGGCGTTATATAGTTCATCAGTAACAGCCTCGTAACGCCCGGGGCGACCGTTCAGAAAATAAATCTTTTCACTGGAGTCTTGCGGCTTGTATCCTTCCCTCTGCAGCCGTGTCTTCTGGATTTTAAAAGTACCTGAGGACAAAAGTGGAAACTTTAGTTCACGTGTGACTTTGTGAATGTGTGTGTGTGTTTGCATGTCCTTGCATCACCGTCTCACCTGTAGTGTCAACAGATGGCATGAGTCGGAGGAAGACGGGGCGTGCGTAGGAAGGCAGGGCTTTCTGTACAGCGATCAAGAACGCATCGAGGTCAAACTCGCCTCCTGCGTGAGCTATCGCAGCCATACCGGCCTTCCCCTCCACACCTGCAGACAGACAGAAAGGTGAGGCCATGAACAGAAGACAATAGGCTGGAACCACACATTAAGCACTTCATCTTTTGTCCTTCATTCATGCGGCGTCCCGTCCCGACTGTCTGGTCTCATCTCGTCTCATCTCTACCTGGTACAGAGGCTCCATAGACGGCTACAACCGCGTGTCCCAGCAGGCGGCTTAGGACCCCCTCCACCTCCGTGGTGGAAACGTTTTCCCCTTGCCAACGGAATGTGTCGCCGCTACGATCCCTGAAATAAATGTAGCCATATTCATCCATCACCAGCATGTCACCTGAGAGACAGAGATAGACAGACAGACAGAGACAGAAATAGTAACAATCATCGTCATCATCCCTGGAAGGGATCACAGAGTAGAGGGCACAGACAGAAAGTAGAGTCTGTAGTGATGATGACTCACCAGTACAGTTTTGACTTTGCTCTGATATGACTATGATTCACTGTTGGCTTCTCTGTATTGCTTGTAAATGTGGCAAGGTGGGAAACACACTAGACAGGTTCCCAGTCCGCCATCACAGACAGTGAATCACTAACATTCACATTTATATTTAAAGTCTCCAGACCAGCTGTCTTATATTGTGTGTCTTCAGACTGTGGGAGGGAACCTGTATGAACCCAGACATTCGATTATTATTATTCTGACTGTGCTCTAGAGAAACACGCTGAGGCATACCTGAGACATACGCAGAGTCCCCCACCTTGAAGACATTGTGAGCTATTTTCTGATTGGTGGAATCCTTATCAGCGTAGCCGTCAAATCTCCTGAGAGGATCATTGTGGTTGATGTGTCCTACCAACATGCCCGGTTCACCTGCAGAGATGGAGAGGGACAGGGGAACAACATTTTCAAACGTTTTTATCCAGTTGTGACAGTGTGTGTGTGTGTGTGTGTGTGTGTGTGTGTCTTCCCACCGGGCAGACAGGGTATACAGAGGCCTTGTGAATCCCTGAGCAGCTCTCCGTTCTCCTCCTGCACCCTGACCAGTCTGATGGGGTAAAAGCTGGGCAGGATGCGACTGTTGAAGCCACACGCACCCACCTGGACGTGTAGGACATGCACGTCAGACAGGATTGCAGTTTGGAAAACACTCTGAAATAATTAAAGACAACACACACCTTTCCATCTATGTTGAGCAGGCTGCAGTTGCACTCTGTGGCGCCATAAAATTCCCCAATTCGTGGGATTATGAATCTCTGGACAAACTCTTCCCACACAGAAGGACGGAGGCCATTGCCAATGGCAACACGCACCCGGTGATGTGCTTCGGATGAACGGACCGGCTGGGCCAACAGGTAACGACAAATCTCACCTATGTATTGAATTACCTTTGACAAAAAGGAGATCGGTCAGTTCAAGGGAACCAGGTGGACAGCTGGCCGGCAGCTCGACACTCCTCGTTGTTAACTGAGTTTGGTGGCGTTGTGAACTCACAGTGCAGTTGTGTTTGACACAGTCATCCCAGAAGCGACTGGCTGAGAACTTCCTTCTGACTACAACAGTCAAACCAAAGAGCAAACACTGGCCGACACCCATGATGGTACCTGGTGACATTCATATTTTCACATGAATAAACATATACTGTGTACATGCAGAAAGGAACGATAGTGGTCAACCTATTGTTATTCTTTTTTCCCCTTAAGCTTAACAGATTCATTCAGAGAGGAATAGCCTTCAACCTCTCTGACAACATGTTTTTAAATTAAGCATTTTAAAAAGACACAATGATATAATATGGGGAGCGACAGGAAAAGCAGATGATGGCTGGGAGAGAGCAGATCGAGTGCTTCCTACCTGCAGAATGATACAGGGGAAGACAGTTGTAGATGACGTCATTATGACACAAACCAAAGGAGTGGAAACCAAAGGCAGCGATGCGATAATACCTGACAAGAAAGATGGAATAAAGTGACTGACATCCATCATCAAACAACACTGACCAGAAATCCTTATGGCCCTGATTTTTATGAAAACACTTGTTACTGCAATAAGAGCTAATAACCAGACAATGACAAATGAGATACATATAAAGTCAGATGCATGTGGATAAATCATCAGAGTTTATGGTTCCTACAACTTGCTACTGCAAGTGTCAGGTAAGCACTTTGGGTTCCCTCCATTAACTTACAGTGCATCAGATGAAACCACAGATAAACTCACCGACTGTGCACCACCACAGCTGCCTTCGGCATGCCTGTTGTACCAGAAGTGTAGATGTAGAAAAGTCTGTCTGAATGCAGAGAGAGAGAGAGAGAGAGAGAGAGAGAGAGAGAGAGAGAGAGAGA
>NW_022280061.1:1985765-2005103 GCF_004355925.1 Anarrhichthys ocellatus | reverse complement strand
GAGAGAGAGAGAGAGAGAGAGAGAGAGAGAGAGAGAGAGAGAGAGAGGAAAAGAAAAGTGAGTTGTTACTTTAAAGAAGCTTTAGAATTACTTTTTGGCCTTTTGGACAGATAGACTGGAGAGAGCGGGACACAGAGGGGACGACATGCAGCAAAGGTTAGCGGGTCATATTTGAACTTGGGAGCCCATGGAGCTGGATTTTTACAGGGAAAGTTCACGACTTCTTTGTGTTTTGTTGCACCTGTGTGGTATGCACCCAGACTCTCCCCTTCATTCCTTAACATGTTTCTATCTCTCCTTCCACACTCTATTTGACAGCCTGCGCAAGCAAAGACTTGAAGAGTATTAACTTAGGAATGTCATGAGATAACAGGGGGAAAACCAATACACATAAGAAGCAAATCATTAAGAGGAAAGTGAATGCACAGATATAGCACCTAATATATCACGTCAAAAGTGAAGTTTAGATAGAAATGTAAAGGAAAGTATGTTTCAAGATGCACTTAGATCTTGGATGATATCTAGTGTTTCTTTGAAATGAGTTGATGATTGGTTTGACAGTTGTGCGTGTGCTCATGCGCATCCTCCATCGAGTGGATCAAAGAAGGCCAGAGAGACTGACATCTGGCAACGAGCAGTTCACTCTGGCAGGCAAAGACTTGCTAAGAAAAACATAGTGTTGCAATCAAAACTGATATCCTGTGACATGCTGAGGACCTGATATGGCAACACAGTCATACCGGCAACCCCACGCACAAACGCTCCGCAGAGACTCACCGTTGAAGTCCTTCCTGAGTGTGTGTCGCGGTGGGTGTTTGGGCGAGCGGTCCAGCAGGGCGTCCAGGCTCTGGACCCGGAGGCTGCAGAGCTTCTCTTCCCCGTCCTGCTCACCACTGCCGAACAAAACCATGTGGGGCTGCAGGGAGTCACTCACCTCTGACACCGCTGGGGGACAATCCAAAAGTCATGTGTTACAGATGTGACTGTCAAACCACCGTCTGCGTACTCAGTAGTACTCAGTCAATACCCCAAGCTGCCTTACATTGTCCACATGTTCCTACCGTCTCTCATCTCTGCCCCGAACACCATTGCCCGAGCACCAGACACGCCGACACAGTGCAGAAGCGAGTGCTGTCGGAGGTTGTGGTTTATGAGTGCAGCCTCCACGCCGACCATAGCCAGACCCAACCACAGAGCCACCACCAAGGGCTGGCTCTCCATGTACACAGCCACCACGTCTCCCTCAGCCCACCCCTGTGCCAGCGCCCAGTGAGCCACAGCATGGCACCGCTCTTGCAGCTCCCTGAAACTCCAAACCTGGAATAAAATGAAGATGGAAATGCAGTGGGTCCATCCATCTCGGTCAAACGACATTCAGCCGTAATCCTCGACGAGTCCTCACCTCTCCTGTCGCCTCGTAGATCAAAGCAGGTTTGTCCGGGTGCAGTGTCACCACCTGGGCAAACAGGGCAGGGATGGTGCTTCCATTTCGCAGATTACGGCTCATGGAAAACCTTACCCGCAGGATAACGACCAGGCACCTTTTAGAGAAGAGTTGAACAGGGGTGAATGAAAGAAAGTTTGAAACAGGAATGGAGTAGAAACACGCATTAAAATAAATCCTTACATTAAGTCTCTTTTGATGGTGCGTAGAGCGACATGCAGGTAGTTCCAGGAACCCCTCCAGACCATGAAGAGCCCCAGCCCTGCCAACAGGCTGCAGAGCCAGGGCAAGGAGAGCAGCCTGTCAGCCCCAAACACAGCGAGGCACGCTGTGCCACCACTCATCAGATGCATGGCACTAATCTGTGTGCGTACAAACAGTGACTTCGTGCACAGAAACCTTCATAGTACATAGTACATCGTGGTTTGGTGAGAAGAGGCTTACCTGTCCCGAGAGTTCCAATCCTGCTCCACCAAGTCAAATAATAAAGACAGGAGTCAACAGCACCAACGCGCTCCTACACGAGTCCAGAGATGTATCAGTAAACTTTTTAAGTGGAGCTATAATAAACGTGATGAGCGGCAGCACGTCCTGGATCTGAATGCGGCGCAGGATACAACTCATAAACTCCTGCGTCACGGCAGCATCGCCCCCTGCGGTGTGATCCCCCCCCCCCACCCCGGGAGAACAACACGTAGAGTCACATTTTTAATAAATCATGAATGTCTGTCTGTCTCATTTCATTCGGGAAAAAATATTGTTCGTTTCATGAGAAACTCGGAATGACACATATCGTAAATGGCCGTGGGGGATTCATTTACTGGAGTAAATAATGAGCAGTGGAGGAGTACAAGTCATAAAAATGCGTTTTTTTATTGTCAGCAAAGTGCATCACAACTTAAAGCGCGGTAGAATGGCGCCAGATATAATATTACATAACAACATACAAGCAGAATCTTAGAGCAGTTTGTTCTGCAAATTGTTAGCAGTTCATCTTATTCTGTGAGCTGGAGGCTACATGTTTGGTCTGTCAGGTAGCTTAATTACAATTAATGCTGGGATGCGATAAAACATATACTGGTATGACCAGTATGTAATGTTGTCAAACTTTACAGAGATCTTGCTGCCTAATAGACATTACTCACTCAGTTTGATATATTTATGAATCCTGCTACATTTAAAAGTTAGAGTCTCATTTCAAATATAGCTGAGTGAATTATTGGGCTGTCACCATCCACCACAGATATAGTGAAGGGTTGTAATGTTTCACAATCATCATGTCAGTGAGTCATCCATCTTGATGTACTGTCTGCAACAGTAAGCGGGCGACTCTCTGCAACTTTGAGTCATTCTGACTAATTTTCATCAGTCTACTATGAAATGTATCTCTACATATCTACATATCTATATATCTATCTATCTACCCACCTACTATACCTACCTATCTACCTCACTATCTATCTATCTACCTACCTATCTACCTCACTATCTATCTATCTACCTACCTATCTACCTCACTATCTATCTATCTATCTATCCATCTGCTGAGGACTAACGCTAAAAAAAACACTACAGATTTTTCAGATGAAATAGAAGCTTTAATGAAAATGGTGGTGCATATTCTTGAAAGAAAACAGTACCAAACAACATACAACAAAACAAAGTAGAAAAATAAGTTCATACACCTTCAAAGTAGAACAGCTATAGAAGGTCTAGATCTAAAAATAAGATTCTTACATTCACAAAATGCTGCATAATGCACATAGCTTTTTTTTGTCACATAAATACATTTTGCAATGCATGAATAAAACGTATCGCTGGTCACAAAAAGAGTGCAGCCACACATGAGAACCCAAGAACAGTTTAGTTGTTAAACCAACACATACGTGGTCTTAATCTGGCTCATAGATGAGAAAGGGAGCAATTCAAATACAAACAAATGCTGCAGGACAAAACCAATCATATAAAAAGACAGATTTTTTGTATTCCAAACTAATAGCTTTTTTACAACAAGTAAACTGTTCAGGTTCTGTGAGTGAGGCTGGTTCTCAAGTTGATGGTTGCACCATTTGAGTGAAGATGTGCTGGATTATCATTTTTTCACAATGTAAAAGTGCAATAACACAAACAAACTAAGGTCTGTACAACTCCCATTAGACCTCATCAAAACATGTTGAAGTTCTCATTTCTGGGATGCGATAATTCACAGTCACTGACAGTCTGTGGAGACATTGGCTAACGTGCTGTAATAAGACAACATGACAACAAAATGGAATTTCCTTGCATAAACACGGTTTGATTGCAGGAAGCTGCCGGCTCATCAGAAGGGTGGGTCTGTTTTTGTGAATTTGCCGAGCAGCTATTTTGGGGCTGAATTTGTTTTCTTATTAAAAGAAAAACACGTAGCTTCACAAACACTTGTGACAAAAGGCTCATCTCAATTGCAAATCAATTGCAAGAAAATAATATCCATAAATAGCCACAAGTGATAAAAAACAAATCACTTATTTTGTTAAAAATCAAGAAACAAGAGACATAAAATCCTTGTTGGAGCACATGTTGGATCTGCAGGAACCATGAAGGGAGCTTCAGAGGAACTGGAACATATTCATCATCAGTCAATTGATTCCTTGCAATTTAAATACAATACATGGATTCAAAAAGCACACCCACCCTTATTTATTTTACATAAAACATTTATAAAAAATACAGCACAAACTGTTTGCTCATGCTTTAAGCTTGAAGAGGATCACTCATATGTTCTTGTAGCCTACATAATGTAGACTTTATAGTCTGCATGCTGCTATTGAAATTAAATATTCTACGTCAGTGTGTGTGCGTCACTTTTAATCCTTTGAAAGGAGATACAGCTTATATTGGGATTATGATATGTTTTTGATGAACCGATAAGATATTGTAATATATTTCACTTTTATTTAAAGAGTTCCTGAATAAAAACCTTTAGTAGTTGGCTACTTCTTGTCTGCTGTGACTGTAATGACACTAAATAACAAATTCAGTCATCATCAATACAACTTGATCCACCATTTACAGCACTGTAGAGCATCATCAGTGAGGAAAATAAGCAAAACTAAGGAGGTAAATAGCAGACTTCCTGACCCATAATGCAATTGATTGGCAGGCGATGCCACTCATATTGGTGGAGTTTCTTGGTTGTAAAGAATTTGGTCTTCATAATGTCTCAGACTTGTGACCTCTTGGAGGCCCTGATTAAACAGTTGGTATAGTGGTACAACAAAACTGAAATGGTTTCAATTGACATCATGGTAAGAAAATAATGACAGATTTTTTAATTTAAGTCTTCCAAACCTTTAAACTTAGCCCAGATAGGTTAAAGGTGTGACAGTCTGTCTCTGGGGTACAATAACTGATAGAGCGCTTCATATTTTTGATTCTCCGGTGTTCTGCCCACTCCGAGAACCCTGAATGAACACAAACAAAGATCAGAAACAATGTAAGACAACGCTTTGTAATGTGTTTGCCTCAATGGAAGAAGTATGATTTTAATAAAGTAAAAGTAGCAATACCACAATGTTAAAATACTTCATAACCAGTAATTGTCTGACATTCAAAAGTATATTTACGTAAACATTGTGTACACAAGTATTAGGTAGTATAAAAAGGAAATACTCAAAGTGCGGTACTGCAAAATTGTACAAAAGTACCGAAGTTGAGTATTTGTGTTTGTGGTAGTGAGTAAGGTCCCATTAAACTTACTTGTGACTGACTACTGGAGGGATTGGTACTGCTGAGGTCGGAGTACCTCTTCTTCTGTGATGTGCAGACACAGGAGAGGAAATGGGCGTACTCGTCTCTCACCTGCAGGGGGCAGCAGAACATCAGAACAAAGATCCACTGCTCAAAACCCTGACATTTCTGTCGCTACACTTTCTCTTGTAGTTTCATCTGGTGTGTTAATATCTTACCTGCATGCATACCGACCCAGTTACACACACACACACACACACACACACACACACACACACACACACACACACACACACACACTCACACACACATACAGCTGCTGTGTCCTACCTGTTTAGACAGCAGGCAGTGCATGATGAAGACCAGTGCTCCCTGCAGGCTGTTGAGGATAGTGAAGATGTATGCTTCCACCGTAGTACCCTCTTCAAACAGGAAGGCCCCAAACACCCACATCAGACCCAGTATGCACATCTGGGCGATGGCTGTCACTGTGAAAGCTCTGCAGAGGAGGAGGATGGGGGAGGGTGGGTTCAGAGAAAAGGCAACAGATAGAGAATGAAAGGACAGATTAACATGAGCCCAAATACCTGGATGACTCAGTTATCACTGCAACTTCGGGAAAATCCTTAAACAGTGGAAAGAAGAGATGAATATAAAAGATTCGTTTGAAGGAGAAATGCTTACAGAGGAACACTATTTCAACTCTGCATGGGCCTTGGTAGTATTTGGTGATACATCCCTCTTATTCCCATTAATAGCTAGCAGTATAATCCACAGGGGAAGTGGGGAAGCAGCATGTCATTAGAGAGCAGAGTTGGTACTAAAAATAACATGAGCTACATTCTTTCCATCCATGCATTTTTCAGGTCCCAAAGCTGCATTCGGCCAACATACGTATTGACGTGCGCAGTGGTTTAGGTGAGGTCACATTACATCACACATTAACAACACACAAAGCCAGGCACTGTTACACGCAAACAAGCCCACACACTGACTTAATTTTATGCAGTTTGGAGAGGTCTGGGTTGAGGCTGGTGAACTTCAGGGCCAGCTTCCAGACGGTGATGATGAAAAAGAAGACATTGAGGATGATGATGAAGCACACAGGACTGTAGAAACTCCAGATGAGGCCGTGTTCCAGAGACAGCCAGCAGCTAGATGAGAGGAAGGAAACGCATGTGCATGACAAAGTTTTCCTGAAGTCACAGCGATAGATAACAGCAGGTCTGTGTAATGCACTGACATAACTGCTATCACACATTAAGTATTCAAAGACAAACGTACTAATGGTCGGTGCCGTATCCGTTTGGTCTAATGATGGCAGATATAGCGACGATAAGGAGGGGTGTCCCATAACCAGTGAGGAATAGGTAGAGGGGCCGAATGCTGGCGTTGAACACCAGGACCACCATACGGTACAGCTGCACCCCTTCTAACAGCATCCAGGTAAACACTCCCAAGAAGAAGTAATGGAGCAGCGCCGCAACGAACCTGCAGCCGCCCTGTAATAATGTGAGCACACGAAGAAAGAGATCAGAGGACTGAAATGTCTCACAGCACCAATCAGATCCAGATAATACTTTAAATAAGAAGTGTCAAAGCTATTTTTGATGATCATGACCGTAGTTAGATTACAGTCAGATAAATCAAATCAAGACCATAAATGCACACACTGTATAGTATTAGAAGTAAGAATCCTGCATTCAAATTGTTAGTAAAAGTATTGTCAGTAAAATCAAATTCAGTATCAAAAGTAAAGTATTCAAAACTTGTAACTTGTATACAAATTCTGATATGTTGTGAAGTACAATATAAAGTTGCATAATATGAAAAGTATAAGATCCCCAAACTACTTAAATACAGCAACTATCCACCACTGATTAAGACACATGAGTGACAATTCTATGCCATTCAGAAGTGCTGTCTAGTCGAACAATAACAACAAACGAACATCCTATTTGGCCATTTTGTGATTTTCCGCTCCACTGTCAGCCTTTTCAAGAAAAGTACTGTCGGTGAAAAAGCCTCTGAGTACAATTTATTCTCCTTTTTTTTCCTTCAAGATAACCACAGGGGTGTAACATGGCAGGAAGACATGCTTGAGGTTGAACATTACAGAAACGCTCTCATGTTGAGAGTTAATGCGAGGAGTGCCTCTTCCCATTGACTTTGTTGCATGTACACAGGAAAATTAGTGGAAAAGTTCAACCCAGTCTAAACGTTTTAATCAAATTACTTTCTTAGTAAATACAACGTCAATCGTGATGATTGCAGCAGTATGTGTGTAGCTGCAGTCGCTATTTGCTTCACCAAACATACCACAGGTTTAGTTTGTGAAATGCCAGCCAGGAAGATGAGGTCAGCCATGAAGAGGCAGACGCAGAGGTGCAGGTGGATGGTGGTGCGGGTTCCTTGTATGGAGCGGCAGAAGTTGAATGTCAGGATGCACAGTACGAGGCACAGCAGGGAGATGGTCAGCCCTATCTTGGTCACCAACTGGAGTCCAAAGGTGTGCTGGTAGAGAAGATGCGGTAGTTCCAGAGGTTATCATTTACAACATAATGTGTGTGTGTGTGTGTGTGTGTGAGTGTGGGTGTGTGTGTGTGTGTGTGTGTGTGTGTGTGTGTGTGTATGTGTTACTCTGACATGTAGGGGAATGAGGAGGAGAAAAGTAAGAAGCATTTTATTGTCCATAAGCATTAACTAATCTTTTGGCCACTTGGAGGTGAAATAAACAAGCTGTAAACACAACATTGATATATTATCACTTAATAAAGTTGATAATGACAAACTTGTTAGCAAACAGCTGCCTATTTACACATTGAACTGATACATTATCAGTCATTTGGAGTCGTGTTTCTGGCCACCTGACGAATGTAAGTTCAATATTTACTCTCCTCTTTGGTCTCTACACACTCCCGAGGTAAACATCTGCGTTATTTAGCTGCTAAATAGTTCACCAGCTTATTTCTAACGTCTCCTTTTGCTGCTGGTTTAAGTTATTCATCAGAGCTTCTTCGCTAATACAGCTGCCTGCTGCGGCCAAACACTGCATGAATAAATTAAAAGGTAATAATGAAGTAAATAATCACAGAAATAAATTGTGGAAAATGTATAAATTAAACAATAATTTGTGAAAAAAAAGAAATTAAATCAATAAAATAAAAATGTATAAATATTCTTTTTTCCTAAAGCCCTTTTCAGGTCCAGTAACACTTTTTTACTATATGTTGTTACTTTTCATAATGCAACAAAGGGTTTTTATGGCGTGTGTGCTTCTTACCTCCATGTCGTAGAGTGCCATGAGCACAGCAAAGCTGCTCAGATGTTGACATGTACACACAGTGTGAGTGGCAGTGGACTGCAATTGATAACAACCATCTGTGGACCAGGCCCCACTCTCGTTCCAGTAAGCACAGATGTAGCTCAGCTGAGCTGACTCCACATTGTCCTGTGAACAAAACAATACCGTCATGTCAAAAGCAGGCTTTGTGTATATGTCTTTCTTCATATTCCAGTACTCCCAAGTGTTTTGACTACAATGATTTAAAAAAGAAAGTAGGACCACACTGAGAAGACGGTGTGACCGGTTGGACTACCTGTAGATGTCTGAGGGTGATGTTGACGGGGCTGCTCAGGTTCTGAGTGGATGGGTTAGAGACCACAACAGACACAACTTTAGAGGAGATCTGAAAGGAAGGACTCACGCCGTCCTTTTCATGTCCTGTGAGCCCGTCAAAGGACCGGTTAACAGTTGTCTCAAGGTTCTTGTAGCTCAACAACGCAGCCAGAGCAAAACCTGTAAAAGACGATACGGAATATGATAATATTCATTGATAAACCACTGAAATGTTGCCTCGTTGCCAAAGAGAGGAGAAGTTTACCAGGGTATGATTCCATCCCAGCTGCTGTTGTCCAGTCAGTGTCAAGTGTAGCATTGTCATTGGTCAGATGGATTGGTCCAGTGGGGGGAGTCTTTCCCCTCTGCACTGCAATCTCTATATCTATTTGAGCAGATGACTCATTTCAAATCACCCAGTTCACATCAGCTTTCCCACCATCATGTATTGATCTCATGCATGCATCTTCTCATCCATATAAAGGCCTGTGAGCTTTTTACAGTATAATACAATATGCAAATCACAACTGAGCTCGTGGCCACTGGTACCTGTCTCAGTGGTGGTTGTCTTGGTGCGTCCGTCTTTGAGCTGCGGGCCGATGAGCATAATAGCGTTCTCCACCGCAACGAGCAATCCGCTCACATCTTCACTGCTGTCCAGGTGACCGGGGGACAAGATGGCCTCGGTCGCTGTGAAAAGTTTCTGTCCAAGTTCCAGGACGCGAGAGGGAGAATTGAGAATATTGTATGGGTTTGTTTGTGTACGAAACGTGTGCGATCGTGTTTCTGTATCTGCTGCTCTGACCTTTAGTAGCACCTTTCCATCACCGGCGGTGCTTGGGTCAGACAGAGCCAAACAGCTGTTTCTCATCATGAACAAAATGTCTGCCAGGCCTCCAAGCGACTGAGAGACAGAGACGGGGAGAGAGAATAATAAGACTATTCAGTTTGCCCTACTAAAACATGTGTAAACTCAAAACTACAGGGTTGCAGGGAGGTCTAGTAAATTGAGGAAATTGGTTGAAATATTCTTAAGAAAACCCACTAATAATGTTGTATCTAAACATGCAGCTTACCGGTGCAGGACCGCCGTTTCCATTGAAGCTGTCACAGTCAAGCTCTTGATGGAACGGAGAGAAACATCAGATTATCATCTCACCGGTAGGGTTTGATACTTCACTCCAGTATGCAGTGAAAGACAAAATCTACGCAGCAAAAACAGCAGCCCTGAACAGAACCTCATCCTCATCATCTCATGAGACACACGCCACAGGTTATCTGGGATCAGAGGAGTCAACACAGAAAGTACCCAGAGCTACCACAATGACGTGTGTGTTGGGAAGTTTATCCAATCAGGGCGTGAACATGTAGAAGCTTCCTATGAGGTAATAATAGATAGTGATGGAGAGGAATTGCGTATGCATTCACTCACTTGAGCATGTTGTCCTGTCGTTGCCATAATTGGTGTATCCTTTTGAACACGTGCACCAGTAACTCCCATTTCTGTTTTCACAAGTCCCGTTTTCTCCACAGAGGTCTTCTTTGTCAGCTTCTTTGCATTCATCGATGTCTGTGTTAGAAGAGCAAACAGAGACATAATCACTGACATTCCTCATGGGCAAGGATTTCAGAGAGACCAGTCTGAAACCAATCCCAATATAGCAGGTATTGGAAATGGAAAAAAAACGTTTCTGTAATGTAACTACGGGCACAGTCATGTGAGTCATTCGCTGTTGGCAAATGGAGCTCAGACAGTTCTGAACTTTGCCTGCAACCAGTGTGAGATGTTGTTAAGAGCTGCAATTTGTACAAGCGGGAGGCAGGAGATGGCTTTGTGGTTTGGGTCAGAGTCCAGGGAGCTACAATAGTTGAACCGTGATGAAAACAAAAGCATGTAGGACCTTCTCGAGATTAACCCGGATATGACACGGTTTTTTAATTTTGGAAATGTTGCGTAGCTGGAGGGAAGCTATGAACTCCCTGATTCTTCCATAATTGTTCAGAGTTTTATTAGAATTTGATAAACGTGCCCATATGTATCCTTGTTAAATTACCAGCGATGTTGTCAGAGCAGTCGTTTTCTGTTCTTTACTGAGAAGCTCCAGGATTTAGCAAAAGAGGACATTATCACTACAATCTCTCGACTGTTCGGATTACAGTAACTAAAAAACAAAAGAAAACAAGAATAACACATTCTTCTCCTCTTGCAAAAGAAAAGAGGAGATTATTTCCAGTAAAGCAAACCAATACTTTTTTGGGGGTTTTGCTACTTCAACCTCACCTGGTCTGGTATTACCAGTAGTTTGTGGTGGCTAATATTAGCTGATAATACGTAGATACTGCTGTATGACAGAGATTACTGAGTCAGTTTGTTTTATTGCGTTGCTGTTAACTCTTTTATAATTAAGGCCTCAGCATACTAAGTATATGTTTTGAAGTATTTATGCGGGTTCGGAATGTTGCTTTACTTTGCCATGATGACGTGCTACTTGTCACGTTGTGGTAAAGACAGGAAACCCTGCTACCATGGAGTGCAGAGGACACGTGAGACAGCAGGTGTGTTGCTCAATCCTCTTTCAGATGATCATAAAATAGCAGAAGTAGCTCAGATGCTTTTGTTAACTTTAACTTTACGTGTTGGCAGAGACAATGCCATTTTCATTTGGATTCAGCCAAGAACAGTCACATGAAATATGTGTTTATTAGTTTGTAATGTTTACAGTGCTGCCAATATGTGTGGTTTTTTTGTGTACTTGTCACACAAGCCATTGACTGAAGTCAGCCGAACCAGCACTGAGCTTGGTTTTGGTTTTGGACTGTAATAGCTAAAGTGAGGGCAAAGCGCCTGGTCGCTTACATTCACACCTCCACCTCCATCTGTTCCATCGCACATACATTGAATAAGTAGACAGTATTCACCTGTGCAGTTTCCAAGGCTACTGGTGGCGTCGGTGTACCCAACGTGGCAGGTGCACTTGTAGCTCCCAATCAGGTTGGTACAATTAGCAGCGTGACCACAGGTATGTGTGTGATCTCTGCACTCGTTGATATCTGACAGAAGAACAAGTGAAGATGGGTGAGACCGGTTCGACAAAAGAGAGACACTAATCACACACGCTCACACACACGCTCACCTTTACACTGTCCATGCGTGAAGTTAAGCTGCCCGTTAACTTCTGTGAAGCCCTCCAGGCACTGGCAGTAGAAGCTGCCATAAGTGTTAATGCAGTTTGCGTCCTTGTCACATGGTCCTACGATGAGTCCTTGGCACTCATCGTCATCTGTGTTTCGATAAGAATAGAAAAAACAAAGAGAGTACAATTATATTGCTAAATCTCACAGGTCAATCCACTAATAAAACATTATTTTCAGTAGATGGTGAACTTGTCATTTTGATTGTAAGCAGTCTCTATCATTAGCTGTTTTTCTTTCAGCTCCATGTTTAAATTCTCAGATCACCACGATTAGCTTGTTTTTGGCTAATCGTGGTGATCTAAGAATTTAAACATCTCCTGTTGTTTTCCTTGCAATCCACTCTGGACATGAGTGGTGCTTAATAAATGCCTAAAATGGAAAAACAACGAGGAATATCACCATAAAAAGGATTATTTTCTAACTTCAGTGAGAGGTATTGCAAAAGGAACACCACTTCTTTCTGGGAGCTCTTGTCTTTAGTAAAAAGTCACAATAGAAAAATTGGTAGACAGAAACAAGACAGTGGAGAGGGATGGTTGAAGTTAGAGGTCATGGCAGATTATTACCATTACATACACCGGATTCTGAGGTGCTAAAGCCCCGGCCACAATCAGCGAGACCTTCGCTCAGCATACACAATAGGCCTGTGGGGAAAGAGAGAGAGGCCATTTAGTTTCAATTCACATTAAGGATAATCTTACAATAACAAGGTAGACCTAATAAAGCAGAGCAACTATACCTGTGTATTGTGCCCCTTTTTTAACTTTATTTAGCCATTCAGGCCTTTATGGGAAACTTCCAACCATAATTCTTCCCTGAAAGTGCTTTTGAAGAGCCCAACTAAGCCTCGAGTTGGCTACAAAAGCCACTTCCCTGGTGATGGCGCAACATTTGATCAAAAATTGTAACCCACAGCAGTCGTGCCCCATTTTGATTTTTTGCCAACGCCCATAAGAGCGCTCATCAAATTGCAACATAATGAAACAACTTGAATTACTTTCACTTTTGCTGCGGAGCTATCACACGATTTCCAGAGATGAAGCTTTTAATTTGCATGTGAAAAGGTACCAACAGTGGCTCGAGCATTGCTCAAGGGATCAGTCTCTGTGTCGGTCAGTTGGTCCAACACTTTGGTCCAGACTGAAATGTCTCTGCAGCTTTTCTATGATTGCAATTTCTGGTCCCTAGGAGATACATCCTAATGATTTTGGAAGTCGCCTGACTTTTCATATAGCGCCACCAGCAGACTCCTGACTTTTCGGTGGAAATGTCTCAACAGTATTGGGTGAATTCCCATGAATACGGTAAATGTTACACCTGCTAACCATCTGCATGTTAGTATTGTCACTCTGATCATGTTAGCTTGTTGACTTTAGTGTTTAGCCAAAAACATTTGTAGCCCTGGTGTAAAAGTAGGCTAAAGGATTAAAGCAAGTTAGTTCCTAATAAAGTTGGATGGAAATAGTTAAGTAAAGCAATTAAAGTGAGAGTAACACATTTTCTCATTTTCCTATTGTTATTGGTTATTGGTGTAAACATATGGTTTACAAGTAATGAATTGGTCTTCTGATTTAATAGAGGTAATGTTGTTCAACGTAATATTTGAATTTATTTCAACTGAGAGGGTAAATATAAGCTTTGTACTCTTTTTAAAAAGCAGTCAATAAATTGTTATTCCCTTTCATTCCAGATTCTTGTCTGGGGTCAGTTATAGTCAACTTGAAGAGATCGACTGCTTAGGTCATCAGTTTCTTTGTTTCGTTGTCGGGCATTATACGTTTCGCTCAAAACAAGTAGCCGAAACCTTTGTGGCAGCTACTTTAGGAAACCAAACCCGTCTATTTTACTCTCCATGTGACCATCATTTACTAAATGAACATCATGGTGTATTGGAGACGACCTAAAACTGTGCATGATTTTAGTGATTATTTTCTTCCTCCTGCGAAACTCCCCATGACCCAACCCCTTGTTCCTCAGATCATTTACAAACCACAACAGACACTTGTCAGTCACATTGTCTCCCCCCCCGTCTGTCCGTCTGTCTCTCTTCCTGTTGCATTCACTTTGGGCCTGATAGAAAGGGGAAGTTATAAACACCGCCAACGTGTGTTACCTGTTGCCAGGGTTTCTCTCTTTGTGTATTGTGTGACATGCATATGAAAGCAACTGCAATTCCCTAGGAACCAAAGGACTCAGTTCACTCTTATAAACAGTTAAGCTGACTTATAAAAGCTGTAAATTCACATGTTAACAATTCAACACCTATTTCAAACTGATGGGAGCAATCGCTTCTGCTGACCTTTGAAAAGACAGTTCTGAAAAAAAGTCAAATAACTTCTTGCCTGAACACCTTAGTGCTCAGTAAACATACAACATGATTTTATTGATCACCAATAAAACAAACTATGGACAGGCTCAAGTTATTGCTCGACATCCTACTGGCATATGAATTTAGGCATTAATCATGAGCAGCTGTTCTTACTCTTATATAGTCTAAAAACATCATTGGACACAGTACTGTTGTAGGGTCACACATCGTGGAATAGCTCCTTTTCTCAAAAACATTCAAACTTTCACACTTGAATGACATTCTGACAGAAATATTTGCTGCCTGTTGCTGCAGGAAACAAGGCTGGTGAGAGTGGTAAAAATCAAAACCATGAAACTGTGGGCCAGAAAACCAAAACACTAATCTGTAAGAAGCTGAAACGCTCCGTGGTGCTGAGGGGGAACCTTTCTAGTTCTGTTATAATGAGCGCTTTTGTTGCCAACATGAACCAACAACGTGACAAGGACACATGTTGGCCTCTGGTAAGGAAACCAAAGTGTGATGAGATCATTAAGTAAAATAAATAAATAAATAAACAATTACTTTTTATATAGACATTATACTTATACAGTATATGTACTATTACTAGTGGTAGTTCAGTGCAACCTATTATGTTTTAGATATGATGTAATAGGTCTGTCTGACATAGTATGGATATAATAACATGCTTATAGTATAATGTATGATATCTGTACAAAGATGGAACAAAGCTTTTTTATAAATATGTTCTATGGTGATGAGCTTCTGAAATATGTCTGACACAGATGAGTAAACCAGAAATATCCCCATCCTATCCAGGTCTGTAGTTTGCCCTGAAAGAATGATATTCTTCCTGTTGTGAGTTATTGTGTGCCATCAGACCTCTGCAACTCATCCAGACTCTGCTGGACTGACCTGGTCAGTCCTGTAGCGCCAGTCCTGCTGTGACTATCCTATTTACTGATATAGATAAGTGAATTATTCACACACGTTTCTGTAGCAACCCCACAGTCATAGACATGTGTGTCTGACTGAAACAAAAAGTAGAAGTACATCAACTGAATTACAACATTTCTAAACTTCCCTGTACATTTTATTTCATGTCTTTCACTCACCCACACAGTCACACACACACAGTAACACACACACACACACGCTAACACAAACACACACACACACACACACACACACACACACACACACACACACACACTGAGCTCTCATTGATGGACTTACCCACAAAAAGTAGCGCCTTCCAATACTCCATGTTAAAGGCAAGCCAATATCCCCCACACAGACTTTATCAGAACTATGAATTGGTTGTAAATCTGGTTGATGTCCTGTAATAAAAGATCCTGTCGCAACGTTCAAGAAAGATTTGAGTATTTTTCAGACTTCTCAGTAGTCCAAGGTCCATTAAATCCAGAAAGAGAGTAAAAAAAAAGATAAATCCTTTCTCTAGAGGATAATTGTATGGCAGGGGAAATAACTGTGAACCTTCACCGGCTCTCTTGCTCTTTCAGATTCAGACTCTCAGTCTCAGCCCGCCTTCTCTGCCTAATTCCCCACACCTCCCTCCCTCCCCCTCTCTCTCTCTCTCTCTGTCTCTCTCTCTCTCTCTCTCTCTCTCTCCCTCCCTCTCTCTCCCTCTCTCTCTCTCTCTCTCCCTCTCTCTCCCTCCCTCCCTCCCTTTCACGTATCTGTGCGGCCTTGTCTTTGTCACGTCACTCTTTCTTGCTCTTTTCTTTCACTACCATATCTTTCCATGTGAACACGTTTCTCACACTGGCACCCTATCACATTGCTTGCACAAACCCCCCTTCTGTCTACGCCGTCTTTCACATTTCCCTTTTCGCTCCAGTGGGCTCTATTTCAGGAGCTATTCACAACACTCATGAGAGACAGAGAAAGAGAGGAGGGGGGAACAGAGACCGGCGAGAGGCCTATGACTAACGCTCAATCTAAGCAGCTGCTGTACTTGAGTTTTGCCAGTAAGTAATCGTATATCTGTTTCCATTCTTCCCAACTCCTACTCTAAATCTCCTCCTACTTTTCCTCCTTTCCGCCCCTAAAAGTTCAGCCCTTCACCCAATTCCAGTGACAAACTGTTTGCGTTTTCTCAACCCCCCAGACAGCAAGAAAACAGACTGGAGACGGATGCAGGATGACCTCTATTAACGTGAAATTCTCCACAGGACCCCAATCATGTGGTTGAGAGACAACAGGGTTGGATATAACTTGAGTTAAAACTATCCACATACATTTTAATTATATTTCTACATAATGACTGAACTAGTATAAACCAGTAAAGGAATAAGACATAAATATGTGAAGACACTTATGTAAAAGTGTTTGGTTACTTTGGTTTGGCGAGTGCTGGGTGAGTCTAACTACATGGAAACAAAAACTCAATTGCAGCAGCTTCAACTTTAACCGTTACACCCCATCCCCCTCAGTCACTGTTGCTCAATCTGACCAGCACCAATCCAAATTACAATGATAACTGTGACAGGTTTACCGTGAAGAATTCTAAACAATGAGACAAAGACAGGTTTCTCCTTTCTAGTCTGCAACTTAATTGGCTTAATTGGTTTTAAGAATTTAAGTTGGTTAAAAACGTAATATCCAGCTGACGCTTTTAATCTCTCCAGCTGACTTGTATTAACCCCAAATCTTGCATCAGAATGCCATGATGACCACATAAAACACTGGCATCATGTCGAAGGCAAAAGTCAAGTCTATTTTGTTCCATTTTTTACACGTAACTTCAGTGATTGTGTATTGGGGTCTGAGCACAGCCCAAAACTCGGATGACCTATTACTCAAAACTGTGGCTGGATACATCCTGTGTAGACACAGACGGAGGACGGCAGCTGCTGCTACTCTGCTACAGATATCCCGTTTAACCTCCACTTCTGCCAAATGAAGCCAATCTGGAAGTCTCTTAAGACTCGCATTCTCTCTAAAGAACAGCAGGGGGCGACTCCTCCAGTTGCAAAAAGAAGTCTGGAGATGGAAGTCTATGAGAAAATGACCCTACCTTTCCCTTGATTTATTCCCTCAGTGAACATTGTAAACGTGAATTTATGGTCTTAATCGCTAGCTTCAAGTCTTCTTCAACACAGCATGATGTTCGTTTAGTAAATAATTTTCATAGACCAATAATAATTAATAATAGACCATAAAGCGGAGTATGCTTTAGGGCGGGCTTACTGTGATTGACAGGTTGCTGCCGCTACCTGAGCCGTATAAGGCGTCTCTACGTCACTCCTCAGCATTCCAAATAGGGTAACTTCTGTTCATTGGTTGCGGAAAAAAACAACATGGTGTAGGCCCTAATCCAAGATGGCGACGGCAAATTTGAGGCTTCAAAACAACAGTCCTTAAACCAATGGGTGATGTCACGATGACTACATCCACTTCTTATATACAGTCAGGCGTGTAACGTGACTGTGGTCGCAGTAGTGTAACTTCCCCAAATCCATTAAAGAGCCAGACAGAGCCAGCATTGTGGCTGATAGCATCAGGGCTGCCTTCAATGCAGCTGGGAAATATCACACAATGGATGTGCTTGTTGTGGACAGGACTTTTTCTTTTGCATACCCTAATTAAGTTAGTTAATGGCAGTGAGCTAGTTAGCTTAACAAGCTAACGATAGAAGCTTAAGTTGGAGCAGATAAACGATGCGTCTGATCCATGTCTATGTCTTGTTCAGTGTACGTATTTAGATTAGAGCTGTGAATCTTCGCTTGCCTCACGATTCTGTCAACGATTCTCGATAGGCTACATTCAGATGCGTTGAGAATCTACACGCTACACCACACTACAGCATACGGCTACTTTTTAAAGAATTAATTCAAGCAGACGCATAATCTGAACTCCCTTTATTCAGAAAGTGCTTTCAGAAATCAGACTACACTCAATACCAGTATCTGTTTGAGCCACCTCACAAAAACAAAACATAAATGTTTTTTCAGTGCATTAGCAGCTCTAAGACAGCGCAATGAATGCTTCTGGCATTTTACACTGCACAAATTAGCCAAGCTAATTTCTGTTACCGGTCAGCACAGTACAGTCACAATTCATACCGTGGGGCGAATACGTATCATACCTTTTACACGCTCCACCCCTACAGTCAGTTGAATTTTGCTCTACTTCTGATGCAAAAAGACACAAAAACATAGATGCAAGACACAGCAGCTGTAAAGGATATTATCTGAGAGTGAGTTGAGTAAGAACATAACATAATGTGCAGGACATTTAGATTTAGACCTTTTCCAGATGTGTGATAAAATAGTAGTCATGTTTCCCTTGCAGCATACAAGAACAGATTCTACCACATGCCAAACTCACACGCTTGTGGTATAAATGATGTAGATAGGTTATCTTTCTGTCTGCTGTTTCCAGTAAGTAGTAACACAGTTGTTACACAACACACTATAGCTGTTGCATGCAGTGGCAGTAATTTCCACAGCAAGCCGCTTGTGTGTCCTCAGCCTTTCTCAGCTTGTTCACAGAGAGAGAGAAACGCTGGTTGATATGACCTCTTTTCCTCCCTTCAGTCTCTCATTGTCGCTCTCTTAAGCGTCCTCTTGACTCTCTGTCATCATTTCTCATCATATTCACGCAGACAGAGGAGCAGACATACAGAGACAAATGAGTAGACGCCTGGAGACAGACAAATCACCCGCACATGTAGGCAGGAAGAAGATGAGAGGATGCAAGTTCATGTCAGCTCAGCATCTCCAGTAAACAAAAGGCTGAATAAAAGCAGATGCTTTTATACTGCATTTCAAACAGTATCTGTACGAATATATACTCCAGTGTTTCCACATGGAAAGCTCCAATCTGAGTGTTTGTGTGTGTTCATGTTGGCAGCTAGCAAACATTAGTCCCACATGCATAAAATGGACGTCAGCCCATTGTGACCATTAGTCATCCAAAAGGAAAAACTGTGAGAAAAATGCAATCTGAAAAATGAATGACAAGTTGCAGTGATCATTAGAGAGTAATGACAAAGTTGAACGGGGGGGGGGGGGGGGG
>NW_022280061.1:1982168-1985665 GCF_004355925.1 Anarrhichthys ocellatus | reverse complement strand
TAATGTGAACTGCATGAGTATATGACACATTTTCACTTGATTGAAATAGCCTGAACTGAAACACTTTCATGACCACCTTTCCAAACTGACACAGTGTTGTGTGTAGGCAAGTACACAAAATGGCAGTGTGCTAATTTTCATGTAACACATTCACTGAAAGTTGTTTCCCCAGCGGCTCTGCTAAAAGCTAACATTAGCATGCTAACATTTTCACAATGCTGATGCTAAGCATGTATAATGTTTACCATGTTAGTATGCTAATGAATGCTAACATTTGCTCATTTGAACGAAACACAAACTACAGCTCAGACTGACGGGGACGTCATCGGTTTTGCAGGTATTTGGTCACATTTAGACTGTAGGTATGACCTGTCCTCAGAGATGCTGATCTGCGTGGCTTGTGAAATAGACTATTAGGCTGAAACCATTTCAAATGACCGTGAGAAACCGTCTCATTCATAATTGCTAATCAACTTCAATCTAGAAGCTATGTAACAGCCTGTTTTTTTCCTTAGCGAAGCCTGACAGATTAGGAAGAGAGATTTAAAAGATTCATATTTGTATTCTTTAACTTCAAAGGGAACAGTATTTTAAATCATCATTTTTCAAAGTTAGGGTCGCAAGCCAGCCGTGGATCGTGGGAAGGAATGGATCCTCAAGGGGCTGTCAATAAATGAAATATAAATCAGCCGTTGTCAACTACAGACAATCTCCCAGTGCAATAAATGTTGTGCAATACCCCAGCTGCCCACAAATTGTATGTTAATTTAAAGTCATTGTCATGGCATTTACAAGTGGCCTTATGTTGCATTTCTGTAGTATGGTGGAAAGATTCTGTATAATGTTACAAATGTGGAATAAAACTTGTGACACTGACAGATAACTAAATGTCAGTGTCCGAAGCTGCTGGCACACACACACACACACACACACACACACATACACAAACTGAGAAACAGGATCTTTCCATATGGAAACAGAGGAGAGTAAATGGATCATAATCACACAGTTGCAGTTGCTGTTTACATCGAGAGACTCAGTCGGCCACAGACACGGACAAACAGTCTTTGGAAAAAAACTTTTCACTGTTTTTTTACAAAATTTGGCATCATAATAAGTTATTTTCGATCAGTACAGGAGTGAATGAGGAGTGGATGAATAAAGAGATTATCTTTCTCTGTTGCCCTTCACTCAGTTGCCACATCCTTTTTCCTGCCCCTCTCACACGCTTTGTTGAGGACCTCTTTTCTTCTGAAGGTAGAGTACGAACAAGTGTAATAGAAAAGAGAATAACTGTTGTAAAGAAAACAGATGTCATTCCGTTCTCAGTTTTAGTTTTCGTCTACTATTTTTTTATCAACACAATTACAGAATGTAAAACCTATATGTTGTTGGGTTTGACATGTGACGTACCGTACGTGTCATTTTGTTTCCCCTCACCTCCCCACTTCGTACTTTTAGACAAGAAGTGCTGCTTGAACGTTTTCCAAACCTCAAGTGGTTTCCTTCTGACCCACAAACACCAGTGACTATCAGGAGGCAAGTTATACACACACGAACACACTCCCACACAATCGTTGTTAAGATTCCGAAAGACTACATGCCTTCAATCTGGCATGGCTTCAAAGACACTTAAAAGTAACAGCTTCTGCTTTGCAAGAAGAATATAGGTAGTGAAAGTGTGTGTGCATGTGTGCACTGTGTGTGATTAAGACGACCTGATGTTGTTTGAGTTTCAAGTAAAGAGAAGAAGGCTGCGATCACAGGACTTACCAACAACGATTGTGTAGCGTTCGTGCTCAGCAACAAGCAGCAGCGTCTTTACATAAGATGGAGCTGGCTGTGGTTTTAATGCCAACCACCGCTGGATGCTACTGACAACCGGGCTGTTGTTATGTGCTTTCCCCACCTACAGCCACCCTACGATTAAGGCTGTTAAACAAATACCATTAAAAAAAACGATTTTAAGAAAATAAAAATAATTTACAAAACACATCAAACTAAGACAGACATCTGTTTTTTATTGTGTGGTGTCTGTTGAAGTCAATCTGTGGTGTAGCTGTGGGAGAAGAAGTGACTATACTTTCGTCTGAATCTCAGAAAATATTATTCTGAAAGGTTTTGTCCCAGGGTAGTTTAAGACCATACAGTATACTGTAACTAGGATTATTTTAGATTTCACAACCCCCTGGTAAATGCTGTGACAGCCCTCTTTGCCATTTGCTTCACTGTTAAAACTATTAAAACACGACTCAGGCAGAGGCCGGCGGCTCTTGTCGGGGCTGTGTCGAGCCAGGTTGCATCTCTGTGATGAATAAAGTGTGTGTGCATCTTCACAGCCAAGAACAGAAACAACAGACGCAGCAAGGTATCGATGCTTTCAGTTCACACTCAAGCTTTGGTGCAAAGGATCAAACCAAGGTTTTACAGCACTCGCTTTATGTCAGCCTTCATCATGGTGTCTATGTAAGGAAGGTTTATAAAACAATAAAAAATACAGAATTAAACATGTATACTAGAAAAGTCTCTTATGTTTGTGGTTCCCAACAAATATGACTTGTGACCCCCTTAAGCAGGGATTCTCAACCTTTTGATACTAAAGGCCCACTTCTGGTTGTTGAAAATATGCATATTATGCCACTGTCAGCTGTAATGACCAACGTAAATATTATGCTTACCCTCACCCATCACTGCCTGCCATTATGAATCCAAATTGGATGTATCACCAGTGTCTGGAGAGGAAATATGACCCTGAATAGCGTAGGGTTGTCTCCCACATCCCTGTGTTGTTTCAAAACCTATCCTTTCTGTGTCAGTGCATCAGAGGGAAAGTTAGCTATCGAACAGTGAAAACAGGTTTGCCTCTATGATGTGTTGTGATTGGAGTGGTGATATTCAAACCTTACTGGTTATTGCATTGTTTGAATTCATGTTTTTTTATGTGAATTCATGACCACATTGAGATATAAAAATGATAAATTACCCACAAAAATATTTTGACTCTTTAACTGTTAAATGCTGCACTACGTTCACCATATTTTCACTTTGTCTGCTCTTTGGTGCTTTTTCGTGCAGGCAGTGGCCTGCTACAGTGAGAGTGAACCTAAAGTTGAGGGGAAAGTGCGATCAGGTGGCTTTTGTGGTTTGAACATTGCGAACAACTCCTTTCACACTATACAGTCAATTGTTTCCAGTGTTGACGTACACTGTCATATGTAAAGTGTGGGCTTTCAAGCACCGTCACATAATATTCATCCAGATCATATACGAATAATCACTTAATGGAATATGCGGCCTATATTTTGTCCCGCAGTGACCTGTGGACAGAACCCTTCCTGTCAGCTGTTAAACCTAACTTCCTCCGGGGAATATCTGATTTTTTCAGACAGCAAATTGCGGTGGCTTCCTGTTGCACTACTTAGAAACATTTCATTTTCACAATGTGAGATGAGGTTTGCTGTTATGCGCTCTGGTTGTGTACTTGGCACAGCAGCCAA
>NW_022280061.1:1962175-1982068 GCF_004355925.1 Anarrhichthys ocellatus | reverse complement strand
CCCCCCCCCCCCTTCCACCTATAACTTCCTGAGGAAGCTGTCACCTCATTGGTTCCTTCCTGAATGATCCCCATATTATTACTGCAGGGACATCACAATGATCTTTATCCAAAATTAGCTGCCGTTTTTTTGTTATTATTATTGGAATATCTGGCGTAGAGGAAGAAGAATATTTGGGAGTATTTTACTCTCACGCTGCAAGACTGATTTCTTGTTTTCGTTTTTTTCTCTCCTCGTCTCTTAAGGCTAACATAAGCAAAGTGTGGTCCTGAGTAAATGTAACGCTGCTGTTTACTCCTACTGTAATACAAACCAACGCAAAGCAGAACTGTGACAAACTGTGCGAGTGTGTGCGCACATCCTTTTTGAGGGATGTCATCTGGACTCCTATGCACCTCACTGTTTATATCAGACTCCATTAGGGACCATATGTCCATGTCTAGTTATTATACAAAGGCATACGCAGAGAGAGTGGGGGATCAGATTTAATGAATTAGAGTGTCCTCTCTGTCGCTGATGCATTTTTCCCTCTTTTCCAGCTCAATAGCTCTTTATCCATCTAAATAAAAAAAACTCATGCAGATTTCCATCCTCTAATATCCTCAGGAGTGCATCTATTTAGTCTCCTTCATCCTCCCTCCCTCCTTCAGGCTGTCTGTGAAGTGAGGGGGTGGAGTGAGGTGACAGAGGGCAGATGTTTCCTCCCCGGCTTTGAAGACGCTTGTAAGGATGGAGGGGAGGAATAGTGCAGGGTAAAGCGTGTTTCTCCGTGGAGGTTGGGCGTTTCACGAGGGAGGCCACAATCACAAACAGCAGATACAGGCTCCGTCCTGGCAGCAGCTTTGGAAATGGTAGCTCTCTTTCCAACCTTGGGCTGCAGCCACAAACCCTATAAGTCAAGCTAACACCTCATTTAGTCGAAGCGGCTTTAAATTGTCTCTGTCGTCGACACAGCCGTCGTTGCATCATCTTGCAACTGATCAAACTGAACTTTGCCTGTTCAAGAGGAGTTTACAGTCCATATTTACTCAGAGAGCTGCAATGTTCAGCCAAGTGCTTTTGCTTTTTTTTTGTAATTTAGGGATTTGGAAAACAAAAGCTTGACTGTGCACTGCATCTGTTCCTCCAGTTGTTAAGGGTGTGAAGGCTCAAATTGCTCTTCACCTGAAGGCAATGGGTGTGTGCCTTAAAGCTACATATTGCCACCATGCGGTTAAAGAATTGTAAGTCGCTTTGGATAAAAGCGTCTGCTAAATGACTGTAATGTAATGTAATGTAAATTACTTTATGAAGCAATGCTCAGATTAGACACCACTCATATACTCCATCAGATATAAAGACATTAACATGGCAAAATTACAACAACTTTTATACAAAATGGGAGTCTGTGTTGGGAGGCTGTGTTGCTGGATTTTGGAAAAAAAATGTCAAGGCCCTCTCCTTGAATGTTTCAAAATAAATGAACACTAGTACCACACATTTTAAGCCCCACATGTTAGAAAATAATTGCTGAAAAAGACTGAATTACGTAGTAGTTAATTGAGAAGTCAGACTGGGGGTTTTTTATTCACCATTTTTGTGTTTCGGATATTTTGGTCAGGCCTTAAATAATGGCTTGATGATACACTGGTGCCATCCTTAGCATTACCACTCCCTAGTGTAAAAACTATACTTTCTTTACCTGCCGTCACTTTGCCGGCCCTTTCTGGGCTTAAGTCTCTCCAGAGGGAGCTGTGTGAAGTCAGCGTCGACTGGGGCTGAAGGCTAAAGTCTGAACATTTTGAATTAAAAAAAAAACTGTGTTTTTAAAATATTTGAACACTGCACCTTCAAAGTTTGTACCGTTCCTTTATAGACGGTTAGATAATTGCATTTGTCATTATATTAATATTTTACCAAAATCTGAGTATAACAAAAAGCTGAAATGGAGTTACAAGGCTCTTGACCAGTGAATGTTGAGATTAGTGTTTTGTCCGTTAACGGACGCTCAGCCACCGAGGTCTCCTCAGCAAACACATCTATAAACACAATGTGAATTTCAGAGCTGAATTTAATAACCAGTTACATTGATTGAGTATTTGCATTTTGCAAACCAACACACACCTTTTCAGACAAACATTTTATAAAGCATAATTTTTCATTGAAATGAATGAAACTTCATTCGGTCTTTATTTTTTTGAATTTAATCGCATAATAAGAGCTTTTATATTAGATTTTCTTTGTTTCGTCGTTCCCTCAATTTTGGAAGTGCAAAGGTGCCGACTTAGCAGATGACATGAAGGGAGGCAGGCAGGATGCAGAGGCATTCCACCAGTAGAAACTCCCACACACACACTACGCTGTGACGTAAGTCCACACTGAGTTCCAGAGAAAAGCTATCAGAGGGGAGATGTGCAGCTAGAGCAACAATAATATAAAAGTACAAACTTAACCCCACATTAACAGCACCAAGACTTTAAACAGCATTGATATATTTCACTTTCATACATCAAAATATATGGATCTGTTAAATGTAAAGTTCTCTGTTTTGTCATTATTAGCTGTTAAACTGTGTTGATGGCAACGACCACAACTTGCAGGAGTTGAAAGTGCGGCATAGATGGTTTGTCAATCAGACAAGACCACATTGGATTAAGCTGTAAAAAGAAGCAAAAAGAGAAAGGACACACAATTAGAAAGGAAAATAAAGAGTAGAGAGTCAGATTTTGATGGACGTTAAATTGCCTCAACCCAAACACCAGCTCACCTTTTATGATGACTTTGGCCAGTGCCTCACTAGAGCCGATGTGGTTGGTGGCCACACACTTGTACGTCCCGCTGTCGCTCAGTTTAACGTGGCCGATGAGCAGCGTTCCATCCCTTGTGGCTCCTGGAGGCAGACTCGCCCTGTCCCCCCGGCTCCACTCGAACCGAATGGGATGAGAGCCGTGAGCGAGGCACTGAACGCGCAGCGCATCTCCGGGCTGGAGCCTCACCTGGTCAGGCAGGCAGGTGGCGTACGGAGGACCTGCATGAAGGAGAAAACATTACTTTCATCATGAGCAGTGACAATCTTCACGTGCAGTATCTGTGTCTTTATTATCTGCATCGTCAACTCACTCTCCACCTCCATCTGCGTGTACGCTTCACTGTAGCCATGTATGTTGGTCGCATTACAGATGTATTGTCCTGAATCTTGGCGCCCCACGCTGGTCAGTGTCAAAACTCCACCAGCCATTGTGTGTTTCCAAGGCAGCGGTGCTCGCAGCTTGGACCAGGTGATGACGGGAGGAGGGGAACCTGAAACGAGGGAGGGAAACGGAGAGCTAAGTGAAAAATGAGAAGTGAGAGCAGCACTGAGAGATATTGACACGCACACGCATACAAACATCCTACCACTGGCCTGACACTCCATTGTGATCGTATGTGCCTCCACCACTGTCATTTCTGTAGCGCCCACTGAAGCCACCGGTGCTCCCGGCTGCCCCTCAACGATGATCTCAACTTTGACCTCGGCCACCCCCTCGATGTTTTCAGCCCGGCAAATGTAAACTCCTGAGTCCTCTGGATGCACTACAGGCCACTGAGAAAAGAGTTGGCCATTATGTTCTTTTTGTTATCTTAAATTGTGGAAATAAGGATTACTCGTGCATGTGTTCATATTTCACCTGTATGGTGTTGACATCATTTGTGTCCTTGGTAACCAGCTGCAGGGTGGAGCCTTGGCGTTTCCAGTTCAGCTTGGGCCGTGGCCTGCCTGTGGCCCGACACTCCACTGAGACAGGGTGACCCATCCTGACTCGCAGGGGCCCTGTGGGTGTCAGCCGCACTTTAGGAGCATCTGACAAAGGACACACAGACACGAGTGACGTAGTAAACAAGCAATAACCGACTTTGTGAACACAATACTTTTATATAATGGCAAACCTGTTAGCAAACAGTTGTTCATTTACACATTCAGCAGATCTGTTTTGACCTCATTCTGACTGTCACTATGATGAATGAATTATAGAGCAACACGCAGCGTCAGCAGCAGGTCTTTCTTGGTATCCACTTTTAATCTGTGACAATGAATGCACTTCTCACTCCCAAGAAGGTAGACAGTCCGGAGAAAGCGTTACGTCACTTCCGACTATAGGGAACCCTGCTCACAGGTTCATAAACAGCTGGGACTGCTGGGAATGCTGGCAGCAGCATCAGTGGAGATTCCATTTGCGCCTGCCGAGGGCGTGTCCCATACAGCGATGGTTCAACTCCTTTCATCTCAATCCAGAAAAGGACAGGAGGATGAGGCTGCTTTTGACATTCCTGCATGTTGGCCTTGCTCCCCTTGAGGATTGTCCTTCTCAGGAGAACCACACTGGGGGACCTCTCTCATAGGAGTTTAATAGTCACAACAGATGCATAACTGCCGTCTGGGAGAGCAGGACAGTGTGGGGGCCATGTGTCGACCCTCTTTGTCATCAGAACATATAGATGCGCTTGAACATGTTTTTGAACTGAGGTTAAAAACCGCAGTTAAATTCATAACTTGTGTCACAGAGCAACTTTAATATTTATGTGGAGTCGTGTTTCTGCCCACCTGGCAAACGTTAAGTCCAATATTCACTCACTTTTAGCTGTTTTAGGTTTGTATCAAATCAAAGCTCAATGCTCCACTATGTTCACCAGCTATTGTCGCTCACTGTGTCTGAGTGCCATTTGGTCCTGAGTAAAAGTACGTGCTGAACTAAATATTGAACAGAAGCTCACGTTTGACGTTCAGCGCAGCCGTGGCAGTGCTGTGGCCTGCAGAGTTGGTTGCCACGCAGCGGTACTGGCCCTGGTTTGCAGGTACAGCGTTAGCAACCGTCAGCACAGAGCCATCAGGGCCAGTCTTAACATTATCTAGAAGGAAAAAAAGGAGAATGCAGTGAAACGTCACAGATGTTGATGTTGTGTGAACAAGGCTTACATGTTGTTAGTCCTGACCTGGTAATGCTTGGTTATTGCCTTTCTTCCACACCACTTGGATTGGCTGTGCACCTCTCCGCACCTGGCATCTAAAGCTGGCAGACTCCCCTTGGCGCACAGTAGCAGCCTGGGGCTCCACTGAGACTTCAGGAGCCTGACCAGCAACTGCACAAAAAGAGATAACTAGTGACACACACACACACACACACACACACACACACACATGCAATGCAACTTTGTGAACCTTTAGACGAGTCTGGGTAAAATACAGTGTAAACACACACCACCCCAAAGCAAACATGCTGAGCAAATACACAGATTGAACAGAAGTGCTATTGATGACAAAGCAACAAAAAAAAGGCACATCAATTAAATGAAAGTCTCTCAAAGACATTGTGTCAGAGAGGAATATTCATTTATTTTTACTTTGCTAAAAAGATCTGTATTACTATATTAAAGGGTTAATGTACCCAAATTACAAAACAAAATGGCAGCTATGCACTTCAATTTACTTTGATTTGCCCAAATGTTGAGATTTTGAACTTTGTTTTGATGCTCACAGCATGGAGAAATCACCATTACTCTGGATAACCAACAGAATATGCTTTCAACGGCTTCCGAAGGGACTATTTCTTAAATTGAAAGTTAGACAGTTAGATTTGGGATCCAAAGTAATCGGGACACCGTTTCCAAAAGGACAATGCTGTTGAAGTTTATACATATATTATTTTATATTGCTGTGTGAGCAGCAGTTCGTGTGACCATTTAAAAGTACGAGAAAAAAGATATACATCTCTACAAGCGTCAAGCTAATTAGCAGAAAAGCTGCAATTCTATTCAAAGTGAATCCGATTTATTACCTGAACACAACAGAGAAAACAGGATCAGAACCCCGGGTGAGAAATCCATGATGAACGGAGAACAGTCCCACTTCGTCCCCTGTGAAGAATCTCTCTTTCACTGTTTCTCTGTCTCTTTTTCATACAGTCACTTTCAACCTTTAACCCCTAACTTACCCTTTGCCCCTTCTCCTATTCAAATACTGTCGACCTGTTCTGCTTCACTGCCGTAATCTTACTTTGCGATCTAATTTTGTTCTCATTGTTTGATTCCAAAATCCAGTGACATTGCTGTTAACCTGCTTACAAATAACTCATGTTAGTGGTATTGCATGGACAGAAGTTGAAGGACTTATTCTGCTGATGAAAGCTACAAAAGCTGGACACTAATTGTTAAACAACAGTACACGGAGACATCGATTTCATCACTTTAGTCTTCAGAGTATTATTCTGCTTTCCAAGAAGATGATTTCTCTCCAGTGAGACACTCCATGTATCTGTCGTGTATTGACCAGTGAGCCAACAGTGATAAGTAGCTGATGAGATACAATTCAAAGGACTCAAAGTACAACTGTCCTGTTTTTTGTTACTGAATTTGGGATATTTGTGAGTAACCTCAAGCAAAGCTGGAGAATAATCAGATAAAATGAAAAAACATCCGGAAATATGTAGAGAACTAAAGTAACACGCCAAAGAACCATCGGATATGACTGAAGAGAGCAAGGTCAGTATCATTTCTACTCAGTTTGTTTCAATAGGATTATTAGCCCTTATATGTAAGATTTGTAATCGTGCAGAAGATGCAATAAAAAGTAAATTTAAGTAATTCAATCTGTTAAAGTAATGGAGTGAAGTGTAGTCTTAACTAATTAAATAATGGGCAACTAAGACTCATGATAAGGTAATAATTACGATATCATCCTATATGGACCTTGCATCCCGTCATCATGTCTGTTTATCAGGTCTCAAGATTTGTTGACATCCACCATCGAAGATGAACTCGGGCCAAAAAAAAGTCATAGACGGGAAAACAAGGCAGGTTTGGCAGCAAAAGCAGTTGCTTCAGAATATCCAGAGGCTTCTTATATGCAGCGTCACTGTTCAACACTAGAGGGCACAGACAAATAAAACACACATGGTCTCATTGGTACAGTGTGATGGGAAACTTAACACAACTGAGCAAAGCACACAGAACCTGATCTCCTGGGCTGAAGCCTCTTTGGTTCAAAAGTACTTAAGAAACATAATTACCTGTTAAAGCAATAATGTATTTAAATTCCAACATGGCAACAAACTCAAACCAGTTCTCGTCTGAAGCAAAGAAAAATTTAATAAGTGACAATGTTTTTATTCATTTTTGGTCATTTCTGCCATTTATGTTTCTGTTGTACTCTACCAATGCATTTTCTTAGTGACATTTTTCTTAAAAAACTTCAAAGGAAAAAATACATCATAAAATTGTCAACATCTAAAAATGACTTCATGCTTTCTTTTTGTCTTTTTTTTTGTCTTATTTTAAATTCTTTGAAATAAAACGATGAATGTGGTTCAAGGCGACACACACAGGCCCCGAACCTTCATACAGTTTATGATTCACTGAAGGTGAAGTAGTACATTAAAAAAGGTCTTTTCAGCATTTATTTATCTTTTTTAAAAAATAACAGAAGAAAAATGGTGTGAGTAATAGTAAAACGAAAAAAGAAAGAAAAAAGAGGTGTCAACACATTCGTAAAAGTGGAAGGATTAAAAAAAAAGAACTTTGAGAGATGTTAGAAAACGATCAGCATCACAAAGCAAAACAGAACAGTCGCAGAGTTTTGGTAATGGTCTGTTCGTGGCTTGGCTGGACGTCAACCTACAGTCTGGGTGGTGTTAGTCTGAGGAGCAGGATGGGGGGGAGGGGGGGGGGGGGGGGGCGGGGGGGGGGGGGGCATCAGCTGGAGGTGACGTAGTGTTTGCTCCCTGGTGCTCTGGGTGGGGAGAGATGGGAAGAGGAATCACCGCTGTGGTGCCAGCCGTCGTCACCCTAACCAAGAAACAGACATTCAGAGCAGGATGTAAACGAACAACACACACACACACACACACACACACCCACCCGTAGATCCACCGACACTGTTAACTCATCACTCTGTGAAGTTCAATCACGTTCAGACGTCATCTTGTTACAGACGTTCGTCATTTCAGCGTGAATGTTTCCTTTAAATGCATAAAAAACAATCCAGTGTCCCGTTTCAGTCGGCGATGTCGTCACATGCAGAGGGCCCGCATCGATAGGGTCCACAAAATGTGTCACACCACACCACGTGCTAACACGGGGAAAGGCTGTTACCATGACTCCTCAGTTGGAGAGTGTGTAACTATAGCAACAGTGGTGTAACCATGGCTACTCACACGGACACAGAGAGGAGGGAAGAAGAGTTACTCCGGGCAAGTCCTCACAACCTCCCGTCAGGAGTGTAACACTGGGCCGGGTATCCTCCTGTCGGCACACAGTCGACACACATTTTAATACTTCTGTCCTGAGTCAGAGGTGAGCTAGGTGCTCTGCTCACGGAGGGCCACGCATTTCATTTTCAAATATACACCCAGTGGTCGTCCCCGTAACAATACACCTGATATGGAGAGAGCAGTGAGGGCTGAATCCTAGGCTACGTCCATGTGTTGCTACGTTTACGCCGAGCGTCCACACGGCGCCGGAGTTTTAGAGCACCGAAAACGGAGGAGTTTGAAAACGCCGGGGTTGCGTCTTCGTGTAGACGGTCGAAAACGGAGGAGTTTGAAAACGATGACGCCCACACCCGCGTTCGCTCCTTGATTGGTTCTTAGCAGTCACGACGTGTCCTTCCCTGATTCGTCACGCCCCTATCAGGTGACCATTTCCCGGAAGCTCACAAACAACAACAGCCTTGATTATCGATCGACCACCAGGTTAATTCAACATGGACGACTGATGACAGGCGTGGCTGACCTTGTTGTCTTTACTAGCAGCTGTTGTTCAGTTAAAGTCTGCTTTTCTGCGGAGGAAGCAGCTGTTAATGGAGCAATTAGCGAGCGGCGTGACCAGCGGCGTTATCACACCTACGGAGCGGCCGTCTGAAGTCACGGTTAGCGGCTTTGAGGAGAACGGACACAAAACGAAAGACTTTCCTTTTCTTATTAATGCTAATTTTGTTCTGCACAACTATTGTGAAGTCCAGACACATAAACTATAAAGGGACTAAACATGGATTGCTCTCCAGTACGACAGAGACTTCAGCCACCAGCAGAGCTACGAGTGAGAACAGACAACAACGAAACCGAGAGGGAACGAGTGAGAGGCGTGTGTTGACCACATTTATGGACCAATAATCTAGTAAACCTTTACGTGTAAGTGTTGATTTTAAAGTAAATTTGATGTGAGAGAGAGAGGTGAAGCGGCGCTGTAACTATGTCTGAAAAATAAAACTTCTGAAACTTTCCACAAAATGTGTCTGTTTGAGTTCATAAAGGAAGATCTTAATCAAACACGACCTTTCATTATTAAAGACTACTTTATTACTCTGTCGTATTTCTTTTAACTAAGCAACCAATCTACTTCCTGTTTGCACCGGCACCCTCCCGCATGTGCAGTGTACGTGAAGAGTCACGTGATATTCGTTTTCAGGTGTTTTAGTCTGGAGGGAGATCATCTCGAAAACGATGCTGAAGCGCCGTGTGGACGGAGTATTAGTGTGGATGTAGCCTTGTTTTGATCAGATTTCACTAAGTCGTACTGATCGAAATGAAGTCGAAATGATCTCATCCGCAACCTTCTTACGTCTAAGATTATAACAGATACGTTAGAGTTATCCATAACGTTACTTTCTCCTTGTTTTAATCCCGTGACGGGAATCGGAGGTATGTTCGTTGTGTACCTGAGTTTGGCGTGGCGGGGGAGTTGGCTTGGCTTGCCTGTGAAGATACACTGGCAGCGTCCACAGCTGTCTTCACAGCATACCGGTTAGCTTCCTCCTGCAATTTTGCAACGTTCCTTTTATACCGAATCCTCTTGTTTCCAAACCAGTTCGCCACCTGAGAGTTACAGAGGGGAGAAACAAAGTCAAAACCACACCAAACGTTGTCGTCCCCCCCCCCCCCCCCCGAGTGTGTCTTTGACGGCCTGACCTGAGAAACAGTGATGGAACACTTCCTGGCCAGGTCCTCCTTGGCCTCCTCGCTGGGGTAGGGGTTTGCCAGATGAGAGTAAAAATATGTATTCAAAACCTCTGCTGCCTGCTTGCTGAAGTTTCTTCGTTTCCGCCTGCCAGAAAAAGTGCAATTGCAACGATTAACAGTCAGCGGACGCTCATCGTTTACGATGTTGTGAGTACACTGTCACACACACACTGGAAAGTTGAGAAGAGGCGGGAAAACAAACAAATAAAAGCGCAAAAAAAAAAAAACCCACCTGGCATCCAGGAACCTGGAGCGCAGGATCATGACAGCTTCACATGTGCTCTGCTTTAACTGCATCTGGATAGTGCTGAACTTGCGGTGGATGATTCCCACCATTCGCTCTATCTCTTTGGGTGAGATGGGCCGCGTACGCGACTGCTCCCTCAGCAGGTTCATCACGTGGTCGGTGAACTCATTGCATGCCTGCATGGGAGTGGGGGGAGAGAGACAAATAAAGAATCCAACAAACTCAAACATTAGATGTTGTTTTCACTGCACTTCATTTCAAAAACCCTGGTGGGATCTACAGTCATGTGACACGTGTCATGATGAAAAGTACCACACCTGTTGGTATTTCTCCAGCTCAGCATGGTACATCCGTCGTATCTGAGCGAGCTTCTCTTTGTACTCGCTGTGGTCTACGCTCCCCCCCTCGCTGGGCGACCCTCCGGCTGCAGCGGCGACCACGGCCGCCGCTGCAGACGCCCCGGCCCTCTCCGGACCCGCGACCCCCTCTGCTAACAGCATGTTGTCCAGTCGCATGATCTGAGGGTCGGGGCCGTCTTCTTCTTGGATGCCTCGGATGCTCAGGGCTGTGTGTGTGTGTGTGTGTGGGGGAAATAGAGACACAAACACATCAGATGTGATTTCTATTTACAATACTCCCCAACTGCCATTTGTGAATCCTGCTCATGCAACACTGACATGTTCATTCACAATTCCTGGCGCAGGCAAGTAGAACTAGAAAAACAGGATTCAGTCATGAGTTAGAATAACTGCACGAGTAGTAGACTCAGTCAACACTTTAAGCTGCTTCCTAACATCGTTTCCTTCTGATCTGCTTCCCCTGTCGTCACATTTACATTTCTTGATATTTGATATTTGACCGTTTTTAATTATTTGATTGAATAATTGTTGCATTACGATCTGAAGCGCAGACGTTGTCGTGCTGCGAGCCCAATCTGTGATAAAGAGAAGAATTATAGGAAACATGTTGAAAATATTCAAATGAAAAACACCAAATTGTGTGTAACTCGATAGGGTTTGTGTCTTCCAGCACAGTCAGGTTTCCCTTCACAGCCAGCAGAGAGCACTATCTCACAATATAAGACCCACAACAAACATATGTCCACACTATAGACACACTCTTTCTGCTCCATCAGTAGAATGTCCTCAAACAAAAAGCTGCAAACTCCTTCTCCTCAGAAATATCAAGAATGATCTGCTGGGTGCTGAAGAAACAAGCCGATGTTTTAAATCTCCTCTGTCCTCGAGCCCTGGTTTGGCCCAGTCTCTAAGTAGACGGTGGTAATGAAAGTGAAACATTACAATAGCTTTAAAGTAATATGTTTTCTCACATCAAATCAAATATACAGCCCAAACGGCCCAGTTGAACTTCAGAAAACTTCAGAGAAACCATGATTTAATAGCCCGGAAAGAGCTGACACAATATAACACCGGACGACAGAGGAAACCTCAGTCGTAGCTTTGTTAGTGAGAGGCGGCGAGGAGATCAAGTGTCTGGGGCTAACTGGAGAGAGAGAGAGAGCGAGAGAAGAGGAGGAGGAGGAGGCAGGGGAAGGGAGACACAGACAACAAAAAACACTGCCAGGAGGGAGGTTTACATAAAGAAATACTGGCTGTTGCTATGGTAGTGATGCCAGCTTTCCTTGGCATCCTCATGCCCAAAGAAAAACAGCCACACACACACACACACACACACACACACACACTCACAGCTGTTAATTAACGCCAGCTCTTAAGGAGCGACTAAAGACCCAGTGAAAAATTAAGGCTCATTTGAGAGGTCGTTAATTTGCACAGCTATGCAAATTAGGTGGCAATTACAAGGTAGTTCCAGAGATCACATTCATAATCCCGCAACGAGGGCAATGACAGCCTCCGCATCTGGCAAACAGCATCCACACACACAGACACACACACACACACACACACACACACACACACACACACACATCTAAAGACACTAACAATCGGTGATGGCCTCCAATTATTTCAGACACACTAGCAATTTCCAAAACCATGTTACAGTACAGTAATATAGTTTAATATGTGAAATATGTCTGTAATATTACAACCAAATATGAGCATACTGCACCTAACATACTAATGTGCCAGATTAACCAGATTACAATATAATCCCACTGCTCTCAAAGTCCTGCGTGCTCTTGTAGCCCGAGTGAGTGTCTTCATTGGCTACAGATCACAGGCTGTATGGATGTCCAAAGAGGGATGGTTGCCAGTTTACAGAGGAGCACTTCTCATCATCTGAATCCTGCATTTATACGTCCAACCTCCCAACCGCTCCACTCTACTTGTGTAAAGTGGAACATCAGAGAGAAATGTTCCTTTATTGGAACAGTGAAATATACATTTAGTTTATTCGGTGTACCAAGCGATGTTTCGTAGAGATGCGTTTCTTTTAAATCAGAGTAGAGGACAGAGGAAATGTTTATTACTTATTCATAATACTCTGGTTTTTACTCTGTCTCTTGTGTGCATTGTCCACTATGCTGCTGTAATCCTGTAAATGTCCCCGCTGCGGGACTAATAAAGGATTATCTTATCTTATCTTAAATATTGGAAAACGCCGCCGCTCAGTACAATGCAATAAAATTCAACAGCAAACTACAGCCAACAAAAATGACCATTTAGTTTAATCAGCAACTCTCTGAAACGGTTTTAACAAAAACTGCATATTATAACGTGCATTTATTACAGGACCACTGTGTTAGAATGAACTGAGTGTATAAGAAAAGAGTTAACGCGGTAAAGACAGCGGCAGAAAGACAAAGACACGGGTATTGAAATGGTGCCGGGGTCCCATTACTGTTAATTACATATTAATTAGTCCAGAGTGTGGCCCAGCCTTCCAGATTGCCCGTTGACTCTGTCGTGTGTACAAACACTAACACACACACACACACACACACACACACACACACAGTAGACGGGATAAACAGATGAGCGGCGGCCCATGACGCTTCGAGGAACAGCGCGAGTAAATCCAGCTTTGTGAGCCCAGTCGGGGCCGTGGGTGGCAAACTGTCCCCCACTGAGAATCTGTTTGTAGTGAAGGCTGACAGGACTCCGGGGTCTGGAGATTATCAACTGTCTGCCATACCATGAAACACAACCATTACTGCCTCTCCCTACAACCCATCCATCAATCTGTCCCTCCCTCGCTCTTGTCAGTTCTTTTCTGTTTTCTTTACTTTGCCTTGGTCCTATTTTGTGCGCTGTAATCCTCTCAAAAATTCCCAGAAAAAAACAGGGTGGCTAAAAAAAAAAATAAGAGTCGTATTGGGAATAGTATGAAAGAAGGAGGGGGAAAAAGAGACACATAGGACAACGGAGACGTGAGCAGACGTACCCGAAGGAGGACGCAGGGAACATGTCGCTGTCATGTGAGGAGTTATTTTTAATGGTTCTAACTCGGGATGGAGAGGAACGAAACACTGACAGCAGAAATAGGGAGGCAGCCCGGTTCGAGACAAAGAGAGGGAGGAGTAATATATTCTAAACTTCCAGAATAATCTAGATATGGAGACTGCCGGGAAGCCCAGAAAACCACTTAGAGATCAATTGTGTGTATCAGAGCTGTGTTTCCACAACATCAGTTACTGAGCATATCAGTGTGAAGAAGCAACAACACACTGATGGAAAGCGGGGACTCTCTGTCCCTTTGTAGGTATCGTGATACGGATCAAGGGTCCAAAACACATTTGGACATTCATACCAGATTATTGCTTTAGGCTACATATGGGTCATCCCCATACACAATCACACAGGCCTGGGCTCTGAACTACATGTATGATAGCTTTATGGAAGTGCGTGTGTCAATGGCAAGCTTTGTTTGATATTTCATGGTTATTAAAAGCGGTCAAGGATGTTGATTTCCGTGTAAAATGGTGCATATGATGATGTGGCCAGGTAATAAGACTCCTTCACCAGAAGTATTAGAAGTTGACGCAATAACAACTGTGAGGCTGTGGCATATTTAACTATTTTCATTACAGTTGTAGCGTGTACTTCCTGCTTGACTGGGACTTGGCCACAGCCAGCAGCTTAATTGAACACACCTGTGGAGGCAGAGCTGCTGGCCAGGAACGGAGGGACGGGGGGGGGGGGACTGAAGCGAGCGGACGAAAACCGCAGAGCCCAACTTTGGTGGCGGTCCAAGGAACCGGGGCCACAAGCTGTAAGCCGACTCACCCGGGAGAGCTCTTGCACGACCGGGACAAGTTGTCCAGACAAGAGTGGGAGTACGGCTCGAGTGAACGGGTGAGAAAGATCTAGTGCGGGCTCGCGACTCACGGCTGCTCTCCTATTGCCTCCAGGCGACGTCAGCGGCGCGTCAGCGGCGCGTCAGCGTAACGCAGCGGCGGAGAGGACCTCGCTAAGCTAGCGGCTAGCATACGAAGCCTGTAAGTGTGGTTTGGGGACGAGCGGCCTGTGAACCTAGTGGCCGGACAAAGAAACGCGGCGGTGGACCGCAAAGCAACTGTCGTAAAGACGAGAGGACTTCGGTTCAGCTTGTATTTATTGGACTTGTATTGATTTTTTAAAATAGTGTTTACATGTAGTCATTTTTACAGAAGGCCTTACTTTTAGCAGAAAAAAAACAAAAAAATTGTGCCGAGCAAATTCACTATTTACCTCCTGTTTGAGTAACTTTAGTTACACTTCATGGCTGTTATGGGATATTTCTGAGCCTTTTTTAATAATGTGTCTGGCAGGAACAGATTGGCTTGGGGCTGAGTGCTCCAGAGAGTACTGAGACTGAAACGTTGCTAGTTTAGAAGTTTTCATGGGATTTATTGACCCTGAAAAAGATAATAATAATGATAATACCAGATCCTCTTATCAGTTAGGAAGAGGGAGCGTTATGGCTGAGAGGCGTAGCAGTGAGCACTCGCTTAACTCAATGCATAAAACCCAGATCAGAGCATATTACCCGTGATGACCCGATGACACCGAACGCAAAGATCAGCTCTTTCTGGGTCAAAGCTGCGGTGTGAGAAATACACAACGGAGGCTGTCAGCGTGTGAAACATCTGAATGACAGCGAGCAGGTGAGACAACTACAGCAGTTGCCTTGGAAACTCTGCATCCCTCCTGCAGCCAACCTCAGGGTTCCCGTTTACACACCGAGTGAATGAAATGAGGTAATAACAAGGGCTCCGTGTCGCTCACACTTCTGTCTGCTTCGTGTCTGGAAGGAGTTCTCCGCTCTAAAGACAAAGTTGAGATGATTTTCCACCAGCTAAAACACAAACCTGGGCCCCTTTTACTGTTCAAAACGAGCTGCTGCATCAGTGGTGTGTGATGGAACGTCAGGATCGGACATTTAAGGTGTAAGATAATTGTAACGACCATCTCATTTCTCAGTGAAAAGCGTCTGTCGGTAAAAGATGCTCCACCTGTTTGGTGGTGCTTTTTAGAGGAGCGCATTCAGCAGAAGATAAGTTTTAGAAAAATGTCAACACAAGCTGAAGATAGAGGGTGTGACACACTGAGCACAAGAGGAAGAAAGTGAGACAATATATTGAGAACATGTAGCGGGTAGATGAAGGAAGGCTGGGAAATCCTGGCTGGACAATATTCTTATATCTTTCTGTCCCTGATGTGTCTGTCTCTTTATCCTTATGTTCTCAATTTGACCAAAAATGATGAATTTAAGCCTGAAGTTCAAAGTAATGGTTGTGGACTGTAGGCTTAAACCTCCGCTACAATCACGGCTGCACTGGAAGAGTAAGAAATGTGCATTCTTATCAGCATGAAAGCCTTCTCTTTACTGGCTGATGAGGAAAACAAACAAACCATAAGACCAGGAACCATATGGACAACTCACCTGTCCTTTCTTTGATCTCACACAGGACACTGAAGAGAGCGGGCTTCATTCTGTGGCAGTTTAAAGCGTGTTTCCTTTTATGGAAAGTGAAAGACACAGAGAATGTAAATTGTTACAGCCATTCTGTTGGTTAACAGGCACTGACATCCACCAACAATAGATCATGTAGACACATTGCAAGTCAGTGCTGAACAGACTGGATTCAGATGAGTGAGTGTGCAACCAGACCTGTTCAAGCCCTTGACTGAAAACAGGCCTGAGCACATAGTTGTCTAATTCACCTGGACTTACTCACCTTAGTGAAGACAGACAAGAGGAGAGATTGACGGCACAATCGTGCAGAAACTCTGAGAGCTTAAAATGGAACAAGCCTGTGTCCACATAGAATAGGGATGGCACGAATATAATAGTGCAACAATCAATATTGCAATATAATGTCACACTACGGTACAATATTGATACTCTGACACCAGTTTTGTGACACTATTTCTATTACATTACTGTGGCATAAATAGTTTACTATTTGCCTGCATACATCTGATGTGAAATGTGCCGTTTGCTGGCAGTTGTTTGCCCGTTTTTGACTATTTGAATTTGTACATCCTGTCACACGTCCGTGTTGCTTATAAAACCTGACTTATCTCGACTTGTTATAACACTCTGAATGTCATACTTCAGGCAGTTCTTAAGACACGATTTGATTTCTACTTAATGAAATTTACATCACGAGATGAAGTCGAAAAAAACGAGAGTGAGAAAGACAATACATTACGTAAATAATACGTAGCATGCTGTGAATGAAGGACTTCATTTTATTTGCACATATTATGTGAATAGATCAGACTGAATATATGTGTATCGCAGTATTTCCTGTGTGTTGAGACACTATTTTGAGGAAACTACTGTGATAGCATCGTGAAATTAACACGATATTAATCAGGATACTTCCCCCCCCCCCCCATCAGTGTGTATAACAACGTTATAAATGCATCTACAATAACCAAACTGCATTCTACTGTTAAACTTAACTTGCAACCAAAGTCTCCATAATGTAGAACTGAGTTTATTTCTAATTAGTGGCAATCTAACATGATAAGATTTTGCATTATTATGAGTAACTTTGTGATTTCATGGCCCAGAGGGGAGTGCTGTGGAGCCTGTGTTGTACTGTTGATAAGACCTGTGGGGGGTGAACGGTGGTGATGCACAGCTGGAGAGGGGGCACAAGAACCCCATCAGCATTCTGCAAGTTAGGGGTGTTATTACAGTCTGTTACAATGTCTGATGTGTGTGTCTGGGTGTGTGTGTGTGTGTCTGTGTAAGCCCATGCACGTTTGAGGAGATACTGTGATGACTATTCCCCCCCCCCCTGCAGACCCAAATCCAACTCCTAAACAATATATCAGGCCTTATCTGCTCACGGCATTACCTGGCCTGGGCCTCATCCAGACTCTCATCTGTGATGACCATGATCTGCTGGAGGATGTCACCGATGTCCTGCTGCGGCTGGCCCATGTTGTGATGTTTCCTTATGTTGTCAGGATCCCCCACGTCCTCGTGAGGCAGTCCAGTTAGTCCAATATGACCCAACATCATGCGGGCCTGCTCGTCCATACCTACAGTGTGGCTCTTATTGTGGAGAGAGAGAGAGAGAGAGAGAGAGAGAGAGAGAGAGAGAGAGAGAGAGAGAGAGAGAGAGAGAGAGAGAGAGAGGGAGAGAGAGAGAGAGAGAGAGAGAGAGAGAGAGAGAGAGAGAGAGAGGAGGAGGAGGAGGATCACTACAAAAAGGGGTTTCCTTCTCCAACTTTCAGCACTTAGAAAAAACGAGAGGTTGAAAAGTTTCCCATAAAAAAAAAAAGAAAAAAGCATACAGGGCTCAAAACAGCGAGAAGTGTTGGCTCAGCTGGAGCTGCCTGCTTGTGTTGGTGTGAGTAACAAAGCAAAAGAGACAGAAGTGCAGCCGCCTTAGCTTTTACTCATCCGAAGAAAACGATACAAAACCGGGGCTCTGGAAACGGGTTCTTCTTTGGCATTGGGGGTCTGGGGGGGGGGGGGGGGCGGTTAAAAAAAAAAAAATTTCCTTCTTTCAGATCCTGTTGTTTTTATAAGTAGCCTGACGCGCTACGGACGTCTTTTCTTCCCCTGAAAAGACGACCAAGACGCTCCAGATAATTACCAAAACTGGCTTGTTACGGAGCTCATTCCCGTTTGAGAGAGGCTGGTCGGCTCTCGCGTGTTAAATAATGGTCTGATCGGTGCTATAGCTGTATCTAATGACCCGGGAGCCCCTTTGATGTCGTCGTCTCCGCCTGCTCTCCTTTTATCCATGAGTCCCGTATCCTTGCTCGGTAATTAAAAGTGAGAACCGACACGGTCACCTAAAAGACGGTCCGGGAAAGGTGTTCCCGAGGAACTTCATCTATCTGGTCCCGTCCAAGTCCCGCAAATTCAGGTTTGTAGCCTTTAGTTGTTGCTTATTGCTATTTTTCTTTCCCCGTACGGCTGTTGTCCCACTCCTCCCAGAAAAACACCACCATGGAGCAATGCCGTCCTCTGTCAAATTACACGAGACGAGAAAAGACTACTTCCGCTCCAACATTTCAGACTAATGCACCTTAAAGCAGATAGCCCGATTAAAGGAGTAGGTTTAATGAAGTAATACATCAATAGACAGGCCATGTTTTGTATACGCGCAGAGATATTTTTTTACAGAATATACGTCAATGCAAAATGCCAAAACACACAAACTGTCCAACCAAAGGTCACGTGAGGCTGCTTTTGTTTTTAACAGACGAGAGATAGTCCTAATACAGTTTGTCCGCGTGAAGGGGCCGGTATAGTCGTGTTATGATTAATCACTTTTACATTTTCTGTGCTCTTTTTCTCCTGGTCAGCACCCTACAACAGCAGAATTTGCCTACTTCATTGTATTGTAATCGATCCATTGAGACTGCATATATTGTGCAGGGTAAACGGATTCATCTGGACATTTATATCTGCTTTAATTCACGAGCCTGCTAATCTGTATTGTGAAAATGATATATTGTATAAATGCTGTTATTATGTGTGCAGTGAATGTGAAGTCTTCCACAAAACTTGTCCTGGAGGTGACGGTAAAATGGTTTTAATATCCAAATAGAATGACATGGTCACTGAAATACAAAGAGCTGCAGAACAATGCTGAATTATACACTATTATACGTTATATAATTTAAATGTCTGAAACATTATTTAGAGTGCTACCGTGCAAAGTCAAGTGGCCGACACAGAAATGGAACAATGGTTTAAAAAGCGGTTTTTGATTCAGATAGTAGCGCGTTAGTGCTTTTATTTTGAAAGAAACAGTGATTCAATTCCGGCCTCTTTCTGGCTTTTTCTGGTTCCCTTGACGCAGCTCTCCATCAGTATGTCGGCGGGCTCCGGGGAATGCTGCAGTTTGATCTGAGACCGCGAGGAGGCCATCGCTTCACCATGGAAACAATGTTGTTGTTGATGTTGATGATGATGATGCGACCAATACTAATAAGTGTGTTCGTCTGTGTGTGTGTGTCAGGGTGCCCGTGTGTGTGATGGATGTCCTAGCATACCAAAACGTGCCCTCTCCCTACAGACACCGTCCTGCTATTATGGTGACCTCATCGTATTGTATAGTAGCCTATTGTCTATAATGACATTTTATTTCTACGTGACTTTGTGTTTCATCCGTTTCAAAGAGGACTCTCATACACCTTCTTACCTCAGTAGCTACACATGTTTACAAGCTGTGGGTAAGCCTGTGTGTGTGTGTGTGTGTGTGTGTGTCGGTGTGTGTCTGTGTGTGTCTGTGTGTGT
>NW_022280061.1:1954338-1962075 GCF_004355925.1 Anarrhichthys ocellatus | reverse complement strand
ATATATATATATATATATATATATATATATATATATATATTTAGTGTTTTTCTATTGAGACTGCAGTGTGTGTTTGTTTGCACATGAGCTGAATGCATGTGTGTCTGTCACTCTAGACAGGAGGCTGACTTGATGGAAAAGATGAATGAAACCCACCCCCCCCCCCCCCCCCCCCCCCAAAGTAGGAAGTACCAGAGCGTCTGAACCTACTCTCTCACTCAGTCTATCGCTCTCATATTTACTACCACGCACACACGGGCAGCTGCATGCACCCCCAACAAGCAGACACGCAGATGTGCAGGCATTCAGACACACACGCACACGCACACGCACGCACACACATTGGCGCACATTGCCTCTTCTCACTTTTGTTTCAGTCTCAGCAGATTACAGCTGGCTCGTTCTCATTAATTGGCCAATCAGCCAATAAAGCTAATGCTCTGAATAAACACTGATTTTCTATTTTCACCGAGATGGAACAGTCCACCCGCTGCAGCCCTGCCCCCCCCCCTACAACCACCCCCTGTGGTCTGCTCTGCATGTTGCCATGCCAACAGGGACCCGAGCACCTCTGGATGCTCCAGTCGAGTGTCTTTTTTTTCTCATTTTCACACACACACACACACACAACGTTCGAGTTGATTAAGAGCAGTGTCTGTTGTGAGAATGTATAGTCTGTAGCCATCAAAGGAGCTTATTCCTCATGTGTATGCCTCCATGTTGCATGGTGGAAATGATAAACAAAGGATAAGGGTGACTTGGGTATTGTTATGGGTTATTCACTGTGGGCTCACTGACTACTCGGAACAGATGTAAATATCCTAGAATCATTCACCTTGGGAGGGTTAGAGGTGGATTTAACCCCACTGTTGCTATACTGTTGTGAATTGTATTGCATGTGTGTTTATATTAAAACAGCACCTTCGAGAATAAGGCTGATGACGTTCTATATTGGTCTCATTGTCACCATGAAAAGATGAAAATTAACCATGTGTTAGTCCTAAATGCTTTTTTCCCTTTCCTCTCTGTGGCACTAAGGTCCATGCCCAGTGGTCCCTGCTGAAGATGAACGTCTTTTAAAAGGGTCTCAAAAATGTACATATTTTTAAACACCATTAAGTCAGGAGAAGGCTTAATAGTGTATTTGTTGGGGACCATTTCCAATGCATTTACTTAAACAGTTCACCGAAAAATACACATTTTCCCTCTTACATTAGTGTTATTTATCAATCTAGATTGTTTTTGGTGTGAGTTGCCTTGTTTTGGAGACATCGGCCGTGGAGACGTCTGCCTTCTCTTCAATATAATGGAACTGTATCGGCATGTGGGGCTCAAAGCACCAACATTTCATTTGAAAAGCTCAACAGCAACGTTAATTTCCAGAAATCATGACCCCGGTTACTCAAGATAATCTGATTTTGATCTAATTTGAGCAGCGGGACGGCGTATGTGGGATTGATTCAAGATACTCTACAGTGCCCGTGTTAATATTAATGCAGGGACATGTCAGCCGGTGCAATGTTTTCTCTCATTAATGTGCTTTCAGTCGTCTGGCTCAACAATTAATCACACCAGGCTGTGGGGACACATGCGACACCGAAGGCTACATGGTGGTAGCATTCATTGTTGGTTTTAGTCTTTTCAGAAAGAAAAGATGTGTTATCCATTAAACCAGTAGTGTGTGCATGCCTGGTTTTAAACACCACGTCTTGTCACACATCTTCTCCTTGCCCTTTAAACCCCCCCTGCTCCCAACAATTCATCCCTTCTTTATCTCTCATTCCCTGTTACCCTTTTTCATTATCCTCCCCTCGCTCTCCCGTCTCCTCCTCCAGTCTGCCCTGCTCACCCTCATTTTCATGTAAATGAGAATCGATTCTTCTCTCAGCACCCCTCTGTCCACACCTAGTTATATCTGCAGTGGCCTGTATGTTTGTTGTGAACGAGCCAAAACAGGCTGAATGTTTATATTTCGTCCTTTGTTAATTGGGGACACGAACAACACAAACCGCCGCAGAACCGCAGAATATCACGTGTAACAGTTCCGGTACACGTTTAGCAATAACATAAAAAACATGTTTAATGCATGTATGGCGTGAAATTGGACAACAGACTGTCTCTGTGACTGTTGTAATGCTGCCATCTTGCGTTCAGACTCGAGTCGGCATTTAACGGTGACGTCTTGCCCCGTGGGCTGACGGGAGTTGGAGTCAGAATGGATTCGGTACTTCCTGCTTACAAGAAGAACGCCAAGAAATTCCGGCTGTTAACTAAAACGTTGCTTGCGTGCCAAACCGTTTCACTCCGAAGAGACAGACGGGGGCACAGAGACAGAGTAAGTATTTACTTTTTTATGTTTTTATTAGTCGAGTCCCGGAACAAAAGCGAGTGAGCTCATTTTGAACAAGATGCAGCGAAGTTTTGTCAATGGAACAGTGGCTGCTATTGTAAAGTAAACTCGCCGTGTCATGTAAGTTAACTTCCAAAATAACTGCCCGTCTGAATTTAACTTTAATACGAGTTTTTTTTATTTATTCATAACTCTATTACAGTACACGTGAGCTTGTCTGGAAATATAGAAGTATATGATACCAGCGCGAATGTCAAAGTTGTTGGTAAAGCAATTAAAGTGTCAACGTTATGTACCTGGTGTTGATTTCCCACCCTGATACCAAACAGACTTCACACAATGACGATTAGCGGCCTATTACGTAAGCAAGTAGGATGTAGGGAAGTAAATATATCTATATATATATCTATATATATATCTATATATATATATATCTATATATATATATCTCTATATATATATCTATATCTATATATCTATATCTATCTATATCTATATATATCTATATATATCTATCTATATCTATATATATATCTATCTATATCTATATATATCTATCTCTATCTATATCTATATATATATATATATATATATATATATACAGTGGGGCAAAAAAGTATTTAGTCAGCCACCAATTGTGCAAGTTCTCCCACTTAAAAAGATGAGAGATGCCTGTAATTTCCATCATAGGTACACTTCAACTATGAGAGACAGAATGGGGGGAAAGAATCCAGGAAATCACATTGTAGGATTTTTAATGATTTAATTGGTAAATTCCTCGGTAAAATAAGTATTTGGTCACCTACAAACAAGCAAGATTTCTGGCTCTCACAGACCTGTAACTTCTTCTTTAAGAGTCTCCTCTGTCCTCCACTCATTACCTGTATTAATGGCGCCTGTTTGAACTCGTTATCAGTATAAAAGACACCTGTCCACAACCTCAAACAGTCACACTCCAAACTCTACTATGGCCAAGACCAAAGAGCTGTCAAAGGACACCAGAAACAAAATTGTAGACCTGCACCAGGCTGGGAAGACTGAATCTGCAATAGGTAAGCAGCTTGGTGTGAAGAAATCAACTGTGGGAGCAATTATTAGAAAAGGGAAGACATACAAGACCACTGATAGTCTCCCTCGATCTGGGGCTCCACGCAAGATCTCACCCGGTGGGGTCAAAATGATCACAAGAACGGTGAACAAAAATCCCAGAACCACACGGGGGGACCTAGTGAATGACCTGCAGAGAGCTGGGACCAAAGTAACAAAGGCTACCATCAGTAACACACTACGCCGCCAGGGACTCAAATCCTGCAGTGCCAGACGTGTCCCCCTGCTTAAGCCAGTACATGTCCAGGCCCGTCTGAAGTTTGCTAGAGAGCATTTGGATGATCCAGAAGAGGATTGGGAGAATGTCATATGGTCAGATGAAACCAAAATAGAACTTTTGGTAAAAACTCAACTCGTCGTGTTTGGAGGAGAAAGAATGCCGAGTTGCATCCAAAGAACACCATACCTACTGTGAAGCATGGGGGTGGAAACATCATGCTTTGGGGCTGTTTTTCTGCAAGGGGACCAGGACGACTGATCCGTGTAAAGGAAAGAATGAATGGGGCCATGTATCGTGAGATTTTGAGTGGAAACCTCCTTCCATCAGCAAGGGCATTGAAGATGAAGCGTGGCTGGGTCTTTCAGCATGACAGTGATCCCAAACACACCGCCCGGGCAACGAAGGAGTGGCTTCGTAAGAAGCATTTCAAGGTCCTGGAGTGGCCTAGCCAGTCTCCAGATCTCAACCCCATAGAAAATCTGTGGAGGGAGTTGAAAGTCCGTGTTGCCCAGCGACAGCCCCAAAACATCACTGCTCTAGAGGAGATCTGCGCCAAAATACCAGCAACAGTGTGTGAAAAGCTTGTGAAGACTTACAGAAAACGTTTGACCTCTGTCATTGCCAACAAAGGGTATATAACAAAGTATTGAGATGAACTTTTGTTTTTGACCAAATACTTATTTTCCACCATAATTTGCAAATAAATTCTTTAAATATCAGACAATGTGATTTTCTGGATTTTTTTTTTCTCATTCTGTCTCTCATAGTTGAAGTGTACCTATGATGAAAATTACAGGCCTCTCTCATCTTTTTAAGTGGGAGAACTTGCACAATTGGTGGCTGACTAAATAGTTTTTTGCCCCACTATATATATATTATATATATATATATATATATAGTTGTCTTCCCTTCCAGATGCAGCCAGATGTGACTTCCTTATTCACTCTACTGTTCTCTTTTCTCTTCCTCAGATGTCTTTGATGGAGCATAGGGTAGTCCGGCCAGTTACAGCGGTGGCGTGGACCTCCAACACCGGCACCTGCCCCAAAGATTTCACACTGGTATATATACTTATACAGAGATTAATGTTGTATACAACTCTTCATATACAATAGTACATTGTTGCCACTGGAGTAACAATGTTAAACCATTTAAAAAAACGTACCAAATTTCACTTCGCGGTGACCACAAACAGTTTGCTCGAGTGTTGTGAGAATTACAATATATCTTCCCCTCCTTGCTTTAGTAACTGACAACCTGAAATACTTATTCTGTACTGTGATGTACTGTGGTATACTGTGGTGCCACAACAAAGTACATTATTACAGGGTTAAAATTGTCACGACATCCAGCAGCATTAGAGTGAAGTGAGATGTTGTTGGCGGGCAGTTTGAGTGTGTTGATGAGCTGTAAGCATTACAGCGTTTTGAGAATACTCTCCTAACTTAGCCTAAATAAATTCTATCAAGGAGTCCTTGTTCAGGAGAGATTTAGGAAACTTCTCTGAGCACGGCAGGGACGGAAACTGTTTCTGTCGTGAGGAGCTGTGGTTGAGCCCGTTGCTGGTATGACGCACTCTTTTAAAGAGGTGTGACATGTTAAAAAAAGAAGAAAAGAAAACCGCACACTTAATGATGATGGACAATGAATAGAATTTAGTCTCTATTCAGACATGGTGTAATTATGACTATTCTATGTCATGAACGTCTCTGTTGAATACGTTGCACACACAGGCCTCCTTGCACATGCTGATTGATGTTATATTCATTCGTCATGCATGGTCGGCATGTAAACCTATAAACCAGCAAACACGCTGGCATTTTTTCCAGTGTGCCAAACGTCTTAGTGTTGAGATCACTTTTATCTCTGCTGTTACAGCGTTATAGCGTTGGGTGAGAGTTGTGAGCGTATCTCTTATGAGATTGACCACATCTAATGTGAGCCATCTTCACATTAGATGGCTAATTGAGCCATCTAATGTGAAGTGTTTCATTAACTCACTGTCATTCCACATTGGGAGAATATTTCTCCCGCCTCTTTGCTTTTCCGTGATTTTTCACCTCTGCCTTGCTAAAGAGACCCTGAAGGAGAATAGTGAAGTCCAGTTTTGAGTCTAAAGCCAGACTTCTAAACGTCCGGCGCTCTCTTTGTGCCCCAACTTGCCAAATGTACTTCCCTTCTGACATGCCCATTTATCATGTTGTTAGTGATGTCAGATGCAGTATTCCTAAATGTACCTCTTCTCTTTCTCTGTCCCTCTGCAGATCAGCATCACAGAAGACGGAGTGGCAGCGAACTTTACTCGCAGCTTTGCCATGAAAGCTGGATATTACCTCTGTTACAGCAAGGTAGCAGAGAGAGAGAGATCAGATCACAGATACACTTCTTTACTTTTAACTATGATATGAGAGACATATTACTTGTGTATTGCACTTGTCCCCCCTGTCTTCCATAAATGGACTGTGTCTCTCTCTCTCTATAGAACTTGACAGCTGGTATGGTAGTGTCGGACATTCAGCTGATCTCAGACAAGGAGTCTATTCCTCCCGGTTACTGCTATATAGCAGAGCACCTCGAAGCAAGTGAGTACGTACACACTCGCATTTTTGTCTTTCTACAAGACTTTATTGACATCATGAATTCTCTTGCCCCTAAACCATCACAACTTAATGCCCATCCTTTACCCTGACTTAAATTTAACTCTAATCTTAACCTGCAAACAAGTAGTAGTGAGGACTGGCCAACATGTCCTCACAATGCAGACATGTCCTCACTACAATGGTGGAAAGCTGCAATCGGTCCTTGCAAAGATAGCAGTGCAAGCACACACAGGTGTCACACATCCCTGATATTTGATGTTTTTCTGGTATTTGATGTCTTATTTACTCGCTGTTGATGTCTGTGTGTGTGTGTGTGTGTGTGTGTGTGTGTGTGTCTGTCCGTCCAGAGGCCTCCGTTTCGAAGAAGAAACGTGTGTGTGTCCGCGTCGTCCCAGTGGGCAGTGTGGACACAGCTGTGTTGGATGTCAAAGTGACTGCCAAAAGCAAAATGATGTTGCAGCACTACACATGTGTGGGGTTGGTAACTTTCACACACGCAAACATTTGACTTGCACCTTTTTTATCAAAGCGATTCTTAAATCCCGTAACACGGTGGTCTGCATTCGGATGTGCATTGAGTTCCTCCTTTGTGTTTACACTCGTGTGTACGCGTGTCATTTAACGTGCCTTTCCCCCCCAGAGACGTCCACGGCTACGTGTTGTGGTGCAGAAAGGGACTTTTTTCCAGCCCCATGCCTCAAGCGAAGCCCCGCAGCGTCAGCCTGGACATCCGCAGTATCCCATTGGACCAGCCGTCTGCTCTTCTGCCCCTTCGACCCAGGTGCGCCACTTATTTAGTGTCTCGAGAATAATTGGCAAAGTTGATGGTTGTCGTTGTTTATTCAGGGACATGTCGTGGCTCCTCTGGTACACAAGATGTTCAAATAGAGCCCATTCAAAGGACAAGAACAGACGTGTGTGTTTCTCTCCATTAAAAGTCTAGGTCAAAATAAGAGAGAATGATGTTCTGTAACGCAACAGTAGAGGACAGTTGGCATAAATACCTATCCATTTGTTTCCGCAGCAACCCCCCTCACCCACTGCCACAAAACAAACTGAGTCAGCGACGCCACAGCCTCAAAAGCAAGGAAAACTCGGACAAAGGTGCTGACGGCAGCATGCATGGGATCACAGGTGCTCCAAGTCTCCCCGCACACACACAGGAAACGTATTGCTTATTTCTCCCAGCAGGCAACTCACTCAACTCTTACCCGCCTTCCCTCTCTGCAGCTTTAGATGGAGTTCCCTTCAGCCTTCACCCAAAGTTCAATATCCAGGCAAGCAGCGCGGTGTGTTTGATATTTTCCAACCATACTTAAGTGATGAATTTCATTACAAAACGCAGCTGTTTTTATCTCTCACTTTATGCTTTTTCACCCCCAAGCTTCTAATGCAAACATGTATTCACATCTATCTCTCTCTCTCTCTCTCTCTCTCTCTCTCTCTCTCTCTCTCTCTCT
>NW_022280061.1:1938752-1954328 GCF_004355925.1 Anarrhichthys ocellatus | reverse complement strand
TCTCTCTTTCTCTTTCTTTTAGGCTCTTCAGCTGAACTCTCAATTAAACAACATTCGTATAAAGTCACTTCAAGACATTGAAAATGAGGTAGGGTCACATCTGACACTCAATTTCAGCCCTGTGATCCTTCAATTAAGACCATGCAATTTTCCAAACAAAGAATACTTTGCTTTGTTTTTTTTTTAGTATAACTACACTTTTGCGGTGGAGGAATCTGCTGCGAAGAGAACCAGACCATCAGTGCCAACAGGAGGCGCCCAAACAGCTCAGTGATCGTTGAACTTTGACAAAGCAACAATATCAGACTTGTGTGTTTTGCTCGGTGCAAAAGGCGTTCAGCATGACACCTCCCATCATGGTACGGAGGAAGGATGACCTCACCTACATGTACACTGTAGGCTTCTAATGTTAGGCTTGACAATCGTACTTCTGAGGGTTTCCCCTTGCGTTCCTTTTTATTTGTCTATCATGCCATGTCTATACTCCGTTACCGTCTTCAAGCATTCCAAGTTTCTATTTGCCAAAGGAAAGGCCTGTTTGAATGAAATCATACTTGTAATGATGTTTGGATTGTTACACCGTTAAAGAAGACTTTTTTTCGTGCTCAATTTCAGAATTTAGTCTAATTGTATGCTTTAAAAAAGAAATGCTTTATCACATCACAAAGATGCACTTGCCCTTTAGGATGTCTGCTGCTTGCTCTGTTGAATGTTACCTGATATCCTTCAGTGCTACGCATCTTTTAATCGTTTGAATCATAATCTCTTAAGCGGAGCTGTAATGTTGGTGCATACGTCTAACTAAGCTCAATAGATACACGAACATATCTAAATGTAGGATATAATGTATTTCTTGTTTGAAGAAATACACTTCTACTACTACAGGTTTGTATTATTCCAGGAATGCATAATATATCCTATTTTCAGGTGAATGGAGGAAGGTTGTATATTTAGCTCTGTGTGTTCGTCATACTTACGATATGTGGGGAAAAAGGGGAGAGAATATGGTTGTTGTTTTTTAACTATAAGGCGGAATAAGGAACAGATATTTATCTTTGACATTGTACAATATATAAAGACATGTTGTTTTATTGTCTGCGTAGTAAACTTTTATTGCATGGAAAAAATAAAAGCAAAGAAACACTACTTCTGCACTACTTGCGGTTTTGTTGTTTACATACAGCACCACCTTAGATATTGTTTACAATTCGATTATGTGCTGTAGGCAACGACCAGAAGAACTGAACATTATTTGTAGTCCGAAGAGATGTTTTCATTGTGGCGGCCTCACCTGAGCAGCGAGTAGGAAGGACGTGGACAAAGGCAACAGGTGCTGACCTTTAAATCGATGTGTGCCGTTTGCCTTACTGTATGCACACAATCGCACGCTGAACAGAGGAAGTGGTTCATTCGTTCTTCCTGCTTTGATTTTCCAAGCCACTCTTGGATTCACATCAGTAGTCTGAGAGACAAATCGTTGTCTTGCAGATTTAACACCCGAACACTCTGTTGCTAAAATTAAACTCGGTTGAGTCTCCTCACTCACAAAAAAAAAGCTTAACATTAAAATGGTGATTTTATTGCCAATTCTGGATCCATTCTCTTCATCATTTCCATTATATCCAAAATATGGCATTTTATTCCACCCTCAGAGTATTCTGCATCTATTCACAACAGCTTTACTTCGACAGATCTACATGTTTACAGCTCTTTTGATGGTAACATTTTACATGTAAATGCAGAATATTCAATAGTTGGAAACGAACGTTATGGTGCATTACTGCCACCTGCTGTACTATGTTGGATTGTCAATAACGGACATGTTATGTATACATTAGCTTTTACATCATCGTGTCCCTGCATAGTAAACTGTTGTGCAACCCGTTAGGTAAAATGCTTCATGCGTTTTGTAAATGATTTGCTTTTCAGTTTAAAACTTGTATTTTTCTTGAAGGACATCACAAGTTACTAAACTCCAAAATAATGATTTAACAATCCAAAGGGATTTAATTTATACTGATAAAAAAAGAGCTGTTAATCTAGAGTTGATAAGAGGGAGATAAGTTATAAATATTTATAATAAAAAAAAGAAACGGTAAGTGATTTAATTCCTTGTGGTGTGAACATCTGTAATTTAAGTGTATTGTGCAGATAATTAAGCGTCGCTACAGTAAAGTATTTCAGCAGTATGTGTCATATATAGTAACAGACATGTTATCTAACCCACTAATGTTAGTTAATGTTACTAATGCTGATACTTGTGCTATTACACCGTCACTGGTCGTATTTAGCTTCCATTTTCGGTATGAGGGTGATATGTGCAGCAATGCAGTCACACACTGGCTCTCTTTCTGCTCTGTTTGTTCTGCTTTCCGGAAAACGGGCTCTGATTCCAACCAGCTGTTTCCCGCCTCGCACAGATCAGCTGCACGCACACACACACACATACACGTAGTAGGCGGAGGCAACAGACACACACACACACACACACACACACGTAGTAGGCGGAGGCAAGAAGCCACACACACATTGGAGGGAACCCCATCAGCTGTGGGAAGCAACACAGCTTGAACTTACTTTTATTTTTCTAAGTCTATTCTTCAGATTGGCACATTTTTAAGCCGTATTTTAGATATGCGCCATTGATGAGGACAGCGAGAGCTCGGCGCTAAAAACGTACATCATCAGTGTTTTAACAAGGACAGCAGAGGAGGAAGCAGAAGAAGAAGAAAAAACAGAAAACACGGACCACAGAAGGTGGCTTTGAAAGCATGGAATATTTCATGATGCCGACAGAGAAGATAGCGTCCTTACACCATTTCAAGAAGACGGAGAAGGATGTTATTGGAGGTCTCTGCAGGTGTGTAGCTGACTATTTGTCTGTTGATACGAAACCGCTTGCACAAATCATCCCTCGTGTCTCTGTAGTGTGTATGCGTGTGTGCGTGAGATGCAGCCCGACTTCAGTTAGCATGCTAGGTGTTAGCTTCGCTGCGATGTCTTGGCAGCAGGAGTATGGTTGTAGAAATTAGCAGCTTGTTGGCCAGCTGCTGCACTTGGCGGCGAGGATATAGAAGATAGTTCAGCTTAATGTTATTACACTGGCTGGTCTAGTAACGTGTAATAACCCGCAAGGGCTTGTTTTGCAGCCATTCCACTCAGAAATATGTAAATTAGCGCCATGAAATCGATACATTCGCTTCCAGTTGAACGCCAACCACGTGGTAGTTAACGTGTTCCCCGCCGCTCCGCTGCTAAACACAAAATCACATGTTTGGAACCACAGTTTCGCACACCCGTTGCCATTTTTACCCAAATTACGTGTATGGTATAACGTATATGTCGAGGTATTGAATGCGGCTCGGTGCATTTGGGGGTTCGGCTTTGCTATGTGCGTAGCAGCCATGGTCGTGTCGTGTGCTAAAATTAGCTTAGCATGGCTAACTAGTTAGCTACCAGGACGCACTCGTTTTCTCGCCGTGTTGTGGCTGCACGGACTCGCTTTCACTCGCGTGTACTGGCGTGTTTAAGTGAACCGTGTCGTCTCATAAGTGTGACGGAGGGGCCGTGTATCTTCGTCCCGGAGGGGCAGACCAGAGGGCGACTGCTAGCTTAGTGCTAACGGTAGAAAGCATTGTTCTCCATGATGCCGGGGGGCCTGCAGCAGCTGCTGCTGCTGGCGGAGTCACATTTCACTGCTGCCGCCGTCCAGACTGTCCGACGCGCCCTCCGGCGGCCATGTTGAAGGTCCGCAGCTCCAGCTGACACCAGCTGACTTCATCTCTAAACTTTAATAACACCGGCACGTTTCAACTGTGCGGGGTGGATGTATTTGTTTTTATGCGCCGTTTCTTGTCGGATATCTGAAGCATGACAATAGTAAACATGATGATGGGCTGAAGTCGGTCTTTGACATTTGCTCAACTTCATGTTTTCATCAGAGGACAATATATCCTCATTAAATGTTGCTGATGCTCCGCAGTCTGCTCTACATTCACTATAAGGGCTTTAACCGGTAGATTAAGCTGTATGTAAGAAACCTTTTCAAAATAAGATGAAACGGAGACGCATAATTAAGCAATTCAAAGATTTATGTTCATACATAATGAGATAATAAAGGTGTTTTGGTTTTTGCAGCTTTTTAGTAAATGTATATAAATAATAAAAACTCTGAACATTAGTCTATGTGCTGCACATCCACAAACTCATCTTTTATAGAGATAACTATTTAAAGCCATGTGCGCTGTCTGACCTCTTTCATAATCATAATCACCTTTAGGCTTAATGGTTCACGCATTTCTTCCCCTGAGTAAACATGACAAAGAGGGGTTTGTCACCATAACATCCAATCTCGTGGGGCAGTGTGTGTGTGTGTGTGTGTGAGAGAGAGAGAGAGGGGGCATTGAGTTCAGCCAAACCCAAAGATCTCCAGGCGACTAAACCGAGGAATGTGAGATCCAGACTAAAGCCGAGTAAAGAGTCCAGGTTAAAGGTTTAAGTAGTCCGTGTCAGAGATCAGATTGTTGCTAATAGTTGCTGCTTATTTTAACCTTGACCAAGAAGAGCAGATTCACGTCAGAGATATGTGTTGTTAGCTGTTTATATATATATATATATATATATATGTGTCACCTTTTTCTTTTCGCTGCGTTGTCTTTGATGTTGACGGTGTATTAGAATAATTTGAAAGGAGAAACTTTCATCCAAAATTAGAAGAAGGATCAAATGTGCGTCAGAGAGGAGCTAGTGCCTTCTCATTGGACACGGCGCCCCCGTGGACAGAATAATGAGCGCCTCTCTCCTTTTGACCTTCCTCCCTCAGCCTGGCCAACATCCCCCTCAGCCCGGAGACGGCCCAGGACCAGGAGAGACGAATCCGCCGCGAGATTGCCAACAGCAACGAGCGCCGGCGCATGCAGAGCATCAACGCGGGCTTCCAGTCGCTCAAAACACTCCTGCCCCACACAGACGGGGAGAAACTCAGCAAGGTGCGGAAAACACGCAAACACCGGCGCTTTGTGACAAGCGCAGATCACGACACAATGTTAAACTTTTGGTCCGTGCACCATTCTCCTATTCACTTTATTTGGTCCGTCCCCGTCAGGCGGCCATCTTGCAGCAGACGTCGGACTACATCTTTGCCTTGGAGCAGGAAAAGACGCAGCTCCTGGCACAGAACAACCAGCTCAAACGCTTCATCCAGGTAAAATCCCGTGCCATTGTTTGTCATAATAATTGTGTCAAACTCATTTTTGAGCGAATGCAGCCCAAGCCACGCGACATGGCCCGTATGCTCTCTCTGTGTGTCTGTGACAAAGCGGCAGTGTTTGAACTGGGAATGAGAACAGGCTGCACAACCTGTAATAATTATGTTTGCGTAATTGTAGTCTGGAAAATATATTCTTTCACTGGCCCAAAAAGGTCTTCTCATTGAGTTCCACCCGAAGCACAAAGACGCTGTTTTTTGGCAAAGACAGTGCAGTCCTTTCTCCATCTGTATTCAGCCATGTGAGAGATATGTGTTTACCGGTTTCTTTTGTTTACCACGTTGTTGGTTCACCTGACGCTTTGTTGTCTCGCCCAAACAGCGCGTGTCTTTTTTTGAAATAGAGCGGAGACTTCTCAGAATCTGTGCAGAGGCCGGTGCTGTGTTGGTTCCATCCCTTTACAAATATTAAACATGTAATATTCAATACAACGGTTGTTTTACATTTAACCGTGTCCCTCCAGGAGTTCAGCGGCTCATCGCCCAAGAGGAGGCGAGCGGAGGAGAAGGATGAAGGGATCGGCTCTCCAGACACGCTGGAGGAGGAGAAGGTAGAGGAGGTGAGGAGGGAGATGTTAGAGCTGCGACAGCAACTGGACAAGGAGCGCTCGGCTCGCATGCAGCTGGAGGAACAGGTGAGACGATGAAAGAAGGTAGTTCAGGAGTATCAAGCTCTCACAGTAACTGTTTGGTTCTCAGGTGTTAAACTTCTCTCACTCTAATTATATGATTGAGATATTTCAGTGTTAAAGAAATACGTTGCCCCAAAATATAATTTGTTTATATGCATTACTCACCCCGTGTTACCCCGAAGTCCTGAAGAACACGTTTTTCTTGCACGTGTCCTCGATCAACGAAGAATACAAAGACGGAGAAAGTCAAAGATGCGTGTGTTTGGGAAGTAGTGAGCATACGACTGGATAACGAGACTGATTATGCTGCGTGAGAGTTTGAAAACCGATGTTTTCAAATAGCTTTTCTGTTGTTAAACGCGGCCCCCCCCCCCCCCCCTTTTATTTCAGCACTTCAGTTAATCAAGACTTTACTCTGGTATTGTATTCTTCGTTCATCGCAAGAAAAAAAATGTTTTCCGTCCATCTTTCTTTAAGCATTAGGGCAATACATTTAACCAAAAACAATGTTTTAAAGCACTTCACAGTGCGTTTATTTACAAAGGCATTGTGGATAAGGGAAGTTATCTCCAGGCTGTGGAATGTCACAGTGGTCGTTAACTAGCAAAAGCACCCGGACAAACTATTCAGTTTTACCAGCCATTTCAACTTCTAATCAGTATCTGGGTCCTGCACACGATTATCAGTCCAGGATGTGAGCCTATTCAGTCACCACCACTCTGATGAGGTGACTGATAATCACCTCATCAGAGTGGTGGTGACTGATAGGCTCACATCCTGGATCTACCCGAAAAGCAGGTTAAGACAAAAGGGACTGAACAGGTGGTGGAGACAAACAGAGACTCGGGTAGTGAGAGAGAAAAGTAAACAGCAGCGGAGATGCAGGCTTGAGATAATTATCAAGAGTCAAAATGGAGCTGCGCAGTAATTCAGTGCTGTTAATAGAACACCATACTGCACAATGGAGAACAACAGAAAAGCAGATCTTGGAATGAAAGTGGAAACAAATAAGACTTTGACGATCCTACTTTTGTTACAATGCACTCATGTTATTTGTCAAACAATCATCGGTTGTATCCGTGTGCTACTTTTATCGTTTAATAGCAGCATTCGTTGCTCTTCATTTCTGCAGTAATTATTGATGCCGTCTTTCCGCAGTAATTCAAAGGCCCTTCGATGTGTTTCGAGTTGCCCTGGAGTTGCTGCTGACGTTGCTCTCGCTGTGATTAACCGGCGCGCTGCTGTGTGTTTGTGTGCAGATGCGATCTCTGAGCAGCCAGCTGCAGCCGGATCGTCTGAAGGTGATCACTCAGCAGGTGGAGGAGGAGCAGGCGCTCCTCCAGACCCAGACGCTGTTACGGCTGCAGCAGATCCACGCTGCCGACAGACGACCACACAGTCCACAGGTCAGAGGCACTCTGCAACTCCAAACCGCTGCTGTTTGAACAAAAAGGCTTCTGAAGTGAGGCATTCTGGGCTGTCACGCAGGGCTTGACACATATTTTGTTGCGTCCCCCAGGTGCTGGGGTCTCCCACTCCCACTCCCCCTGCCCCAACCCACCACCCCACGGTCATCGTTCCGGCCCCGACACTAACCCAGCACCCGCACCATCACGTCACCGTCGTGACCATGAGCCCGTCTGTCACCACCGGCACCGTGTCCACGTCCAGGCAGAACCTGGACACTATTGTGCAGGTAGGAGTTCTTGTTTCCCTTTGACGTCTCTCGGCTGGACCGAATATTTGCCGCAGCCCTCAGTGTGTTTCTCGTTGCGCTGCTTTCAGGCCATCCAGCACATCGAGCGCGCTCAGGAGAGGAGAGCGAGCGCCGAGGAGGAGCAGAGACGAGCCGTCATCGTTAGCCCCGCCCACGTGGCCATGGACACCGCCTGCTCGGACACAGACACCGACACAGAGGGAGAGGACTGCTCGATGAACTGATTTTCCCCCCCCCGCCCCGCCCCCCCTCCTCCAATGGACTCACATACACACACAAACACTTAAAATACCTACTCACTGTAAGATTCCCTCCAGGAGCTTGACTACTTTTTAAAAACAAAATCTTTTTGGCATTATCCAAACTCCTAAATCCAGTGGTTAAGCTCTGTGTCAGTCTTGTGCTGTAAAATCTCAAAAGAGTAGGATGGTCAGCGTGCAGAGGAGACCCTGTGGGGGTTCTGAAAGGCTGCTTTTCAACGTCAGAGCCGGTCTGTGGCTACTTGAAGACTTGAGGGTAAAAAGCTCTCCGCGTCAGTCCGTCCTCCTCGTGTGTTTATGTGCTACATGCTGTCGCCACCGGCGCGCTGACAGTATTATTCGTGCGAGAGTTGAATGTAACAACACAATAAGCGAGCAGCTCTTGAATCTGAAAAAGGGGACGCGGAGCTGCAGTTATTTCTTCCCCGGTCTTAATCACTTTGTTTCCACAAAACCCAACTTAAAACTACAACAGAAGGCATTTCTAAATTAAAAAGTTAGGGACAAATTTAAACTTAATTGCAAAGTAAATTTGAGGAAAGATGTTGAATGAAATTATGTCTGATTTACTTGAAAAAAAAAAAAAAGGTTGTTTTTGATATCTTAATAAGCCCTTAAAAAATAAGCTGTTGAATAATTTACATGAATCGTCTTTTTAGTTTTAATGTTCTTCATGTTTTTGTTAACTTTTTTTTTTTCCTGCCAGGGTTACTGAATGTCGAAGGTTAACATTTTGTTATATTGAGATTAACAACTTAAAATTGGAGGTTTGTCGGGTTTTTACGGAGAACCGGAGGCCTTGAGATGAATCGTGATTTTAAATGTTCATTTCTTATCTACTGGTGGTCGTTTCACCCCAACTTTAAAAAAATGATGTTTTTATAAAACAGAACCAAATATTGCTTCATTTCTGTAAAACAAACAGCATTTTAGTGACTGTTATTAATTCTTAAATTGTCTCATAATAATAATAATAATTGACTTAATCATATGAGAATATGTAAAGTTCTGCTGATGTTTGAATCTGAAACCGACGTGATTGACAAGCTCTGTTTGAATGAAGGCTTCCGGTTTTCCTCCAAAGACTTCCAGTCCATCTTCTGCTCTTGGTTTGTTGATTTCAGTAACTATGCACTAGTTTTATGGTATTTATGCAATTCCATCTTCAGTCCATTAGTCGGTGTCGTTTATACGTGAGGTGAAGTTATCTATGCACCGTTGATGGGTGTGTACATTACACCTCCAGTCACAGAATGTAGTCTCTCTGTCGGCCCGGTGCTCTGCTGACCGGCAGCGAGCCGAGGCCCAAACTCCTCCTGTAACTCCACACGTGGTCACGTTTGTTACGTGTCTTGAGTCTCGTCTCGTCATTTCCACAGCTTGGTATTGCTTAGAGAGCGGGGTTGGGGGGGGGGGGGGTTTGTGTTATCTTGTTGTGAGATATATATACTCACATGAATATCAAATAACATCACAATATAGGCTGAACACATCTTACTGGACTCCAACCCCCCAAAAAAGCATCATTTTTGGAAAAGGAATCCCTCCAAGAGGAGATCAGCAGCTGTTCTGTAGAATAGTTCACTCTATGTTTTCAGTGCATCAGATGACACAAAAAGTCCAAAACTCTAATGAAAAGTACTGAACTGAATTGGAGATCTCTCCCCGATTGCACCAAGTCTGTCCACCTCATGTTGCGTTGCTTATATTTGTCGGGACGTTGACTGGAAACCCCTGCTCCGAGCCTCCCTCCCGTCACACTCAATTTGATCCGCTGACGTGATGCTGTAAACATTCCTTTTATTTGGATTTTGTATCTGTCTTTTGATCTCTTATATGTTCTGTTGCCAATTGAATGCATGTTACTAATTGCTGTTTTCTCTTCTATAAAGCGGGCTTTTTTTTTTTTTGCAGGTTTCCTTTTTTTTTTCCTTACAAACACATGACTGATGCGTTCAGTGTGAAGCTGTCTTGTGTGAGACGAGCTGACATTTTTCGCTCACTGAGTCCAGTTTTCTATCTGGTAGACTAGCGTTTCTCTCGTCAAACAGGGCGAGGGCTTTTAATATGTTCTCTGTGAAACTTTGTTTACGGGTTTGGTGTTTCGTTGACGAATGGTAAGCCACGGGCCGAGTTTAGGCCGAGGTTTGCGATTGGTCGGCTGAGCACTTCTCCCCAAATGTTTCTGTATATTGTGTTGCAGCACTGTTGTCTTTTGGTGGAATTTGAGATATTTGATATGAAGCACTTGCTGTTCTGTACTGCCTGAATCAACGATGAGGAAGAATTATTTTTTTTGCCATTTATTTTTCTGTGATGCGACTCAACAGCTGTTTATTGTGTTCTGCTTTTCTGTCTTTTCATTTGTCTGGTTTTACATTTTTGATGACGAGCATCATTTTTTTTTTTTTTTTATACTTTTTGTTATTTTTCCCATCAGTCCAGGTCGATGAGAAGCTGTTATATTTTGTTTATAAAAACTTGGGTAAACAGGCCTTTGTAAAGATGAAAAAAAAATAAAATTTGTACTTTTTTTATTACACCCTTCTGCTTCCTTTGCTTTACCTACATGATGCGTGATATGGACCGCTTCGTCCACCAGGAGGCGACATGGAGCGACTCCTTCAGCAGCAGCGAAGAGAAGCTGCTCTGCAGCCGTGACTTCACGTTTCTGATAAGCAGGTGGAACACAAACCTCCTTTTAGTCTCCTTTAGGCTAAATACAATTACTACAGACACTCAGCTGTGACAAGTGTACATTTGAAAGAAAAATCACCTTTTGTCTTTGAATGCTGGTATAGAAAGCAATAAATGCACTTCTGCATATATAGAAGCTCATTAAAAATCAATGACTTTTACACTGCAGGTGATTAAGAAGACCACAGCGTGGTCAGCCAGTTTCTACGTGCTTCGCTCTGCTCCAAACATTCCTGATGGGGCCAGGCAGCTGCTTTGACACACAATGGCTGATATGGCTGCAGTTTCTCCACTGGCGTGCCCTCTGACCTTCAGCCAGAGCAGTATATATAGGCGGGGGAGATGAGGGGAAGGCCCCTGGCAGCCAAAATGAAGTCTCTGCTGTCTGTGTGCTGCTTGCTGTCCCTGCTGGCCCTGTCTGCTGCAGGTAAGGTGGAGGGTTTATGTCTTGTATTCAGGGTGTTAGTGCCGTCGGATGCATTTGAGAGTTATTTTAGCAGGTGTGGTTTGTGATGATCATCAGATATCTGCATAGGAATTTGATCTGTGTTTTTGAACATATCAGAGCTTTGTATGTCTTGGCTGTGGACAATAATTTTATTGGTCAATAATGAAGGAAACGTGAAAAGATCAGTATATTTTTATTGTGTTGTTGCATTAAATGAGTATGAATATTCAACTAAATGAGTTTCATCCAGGATTGATCACTTTGCTTCCTGCCAGTTGCGTTGAAATATGTTTCATAATGTGACTGACGTCTGTACTTACGTAACTCAGCTGATTGGGCAGGAAACGTGTACTGAATGTTACCCTGGAACACTGTGGAGCTTTGCGGTTGTACAAATGAAAAGGTCCGGGCTAAGGTGGCACCAGCTGATGGAAACTGTCCCGTCTGCTGCTGCTTACTCTCTCTGGCCTGGAGAGAAACGCAGCGACGGCTCTGACGGAGTGACTTGGACTCACTACAAAGAGACACTCTCTGCTGCAGCCAAAGCAAAAGCTGGCAGAAATGATCACTTTTTCCCAACTGGATCTATTTCCGTTCGACTGTGTCTTCACAGCAGTTGCACGTACGTGTGCTACTCAGTCGGATTTTGCCATTTTACAGTCGCTCGGTGTTGTTTTACAGGCTTACCTTTATTCCACGTTGAATTAATGAATACATTTTTAAACTGAGGAAATCGCGATGACACTAGTGATACATAATTTAACTAACTATAGAGGTGTATACACCACAGTTGTTGCTCTGCTTGTTTACACGTTTTACAGAAGTTACTTGTCCTGTTTGGTTAAAGCCGAGGCAGACAGCACCCTCGTCTGTCCTCCCTCTGGTTCATTTTGACCTCATTTGTTGTTCTTGCTCTTTAAAGAGATGCTGAGTCACGCACCGCCGCCGCACACTGTTGCAGGGAAGGTGAGCAACAGTGCAGCAGAGTTGCAGGCCGGCCTAGCGACAATCACAGGGACGAGTGGAGCGCCACACTTTACTGGAAATAGAAGTGGAATTATCCCTCCTTCTTTTCGACCCTCTGACTCATTGTGGGTCTATTTCTGTCCCAAAGATGTACCATCCAGCTCACAGGCACCTGTCCCACTCTATCCCCACGGCGCTGTGCTCATAGCCCAGGCCTCACTGCAGCAGCAGCTGGGTGAGGAGGCACGATGCACTAAACTCTGATGGTGGTAGAAGCAGACAAAAGATGTGCAGTCTACACTCATAACTCTAGATAAAGAACGTGCTGTGTTTTGGATGTGCACACTTTGACTTTGATACTGCGATAATGTTCAAGTTAGTTGCATGTATATAATTACACAGCATACATTTTGCTTTGCCAGCAGAGAAGGCCCGCCACTGGTTCCCGTATATTTCATGCTCGTATCTGAATCATCACATCAAGGTGCTTCCTACATAAACCAGCCAATTAATGTATCAGAATCAGAGAGCAAAATCACAGAACCTTTAGGATTTACCTTCTTGGATGTAACGTAAACAAACCAATAAATGGTCATTAGGCAATATGGACCAACCTTTTAATGTTGTGTTATTTAACTCTGGCAACATATCCTCTGTGGTTGCTGTTTACGTGTCAGCACAGGCGATGCTGCAGCATTATTATATGTCTTTAGACAGCATCCAAACCCTCCTCGTGTCCCAATCAGAGCAGCTGAGTGCGGACAGGCTCACACAGACGTCTGCCAACGACGGCCAGAGAGTACGCCATGAATATGTGACTGTCTCAGCAGACCTTCACAGCCCAAATGTCACAGAGCGGTTTCGTGTGCTGGATTTTATTTATTTTCTATATTTTTTATCTCTTGGATGATTGTGATTTTGGGACTTAAACTCCAATAAGAATGCATTACCATTGTGATCAGTGATGGCCCAGCCAAGCACTGGATTTCCATTGGTTTCACTCGTGGTGTTTGACCGGGTTCGTATTACATTGAACAGTGACACGTCCTGGCTAGATTCTTACCGTGGCCTTTGCTTAGACTTGGAATGAGATCAGACTTTTGGTAAAAGTCAAGAGCAAAACTATCATCACGATGCAGAAAACACTGCGGGACAAAACATCTTCACAGTTTGCACGCAGTGGGGATGCTTTGGGAATTTAAACTTGATGTTCTCTGGTCACCGAAGTTAACAAAGCTTCCAGATACTTGAGGTCACAAGTGACATTATGAGATTGAAATGGTTTGGTGTGTGATTCAGGGCCTTAAAATAGAGCAATAAAAGCCGTCATGGAGGATGGTGCCGGAAAAAGGAGAGTACACGGAGTCCTGATAGCATCATTTCAGATAGCTAGATAGCTTCCATATAGCCTTAAATATAAATGTCTCTTGACTCAGAAGCAGCAGCTGGTCATGGGGTTGGTGGACTCAGCTTCAAGGCTTTACACGAGTACTTTCACATCCACATTTAAAACATGAAGCAGCTGATAGCCAACCATGTCATGTCAGCAACGTATTAGCTTATTTATAGTTTCAGATTGTGGCGTAGCATCCCTCAAAATCAACAACTTCATGTTTGTCTCCTGTTGACTCACTTCTGATTTGTTTGTCCTGATTGATTACAGGCTGTCCAGCTAAAGCCCCCCCCCCCCACACAGGTGTTTTCACTTGTTGCCTGATTGGACTTCTGCTCAGGGAGATGTGGGAGTGAACAAGTCGTGCTTGACTGACACATCCCTCATTCACCTATTAGTTTTGTTGCACCTGTTAGGGCGGGACAACTTACCTTGTTATCATTCTCATTGGTCCAAAGTTACCGAGTCTAGTCAGAGTAATTAAAAACACCTGTGAGGCTGTGCAGGGCCTTTAAAGATTCGGGACATTTGGCTTTTTGGTTTGTTGAACTTCTTGTTAGACGTCATTACTCTTAACTATTCTCAGTGTACTTATATGGAAATCAGATTTAGTTGAATTGAGATCAATAAAGTATCAAATGACAATGTGAGAGGGAGTAACGCGAAGTCGTGAACCTACAGAGAATCACTGGCAGAGCGTTATAGTGAGTTTCAGAGCTAAAGGAGTAAATGTTGGACTTACATTCATCAGGTGACCTGAAACCCGACTCTAAATAAATGATAATGTTGCTCTCTAACTGCTGGACATGCAAATAATCAGCCATGTCAACTTAAAAGGTGTTGATATGTCAATGATGTGTTCACAACTTCGGCCCCCAAGTGGCCAAAAACTCAGTTACTGCAGGTTTAACAGTGTATGCATCTAAAGCTATCCTCACATGTTAGCTTCTTCCTTAGCGGTAGCCTGTTTGTTCATGATGGGCATTGATCCAGAAGCCTTATGAACATGTAAAACCTGTGACAGCTGGCTACAGCTATTAGTCTTCATCCCGCACGCTGACCCCTTCTTGTAACATGAACTGGACATACATTTAGCTGTCCTGGATCACACTGTGTACCACTACGCGTTCCTCGGTCTTAAGACTGGCAGGCAGTTATAATTAAACAGAGTTCACGGCGAACGCTTTGGTTGTGAAGAGTATAATGTACATGTATACATGAGGTGTAATGGAGAGGGAGTTCCCTGTTTCAGCTGTGATAGTTTTGAAGCCATAGTAACTATAATCTACGGTATGATGCTGACGGATGGTGATCGACGTCTTGTTCTGTATCTTATTGTCCTGAGAGAAAGAGAGAACCTATCGTTGGCTTTGCTTTTGAGGAAAATTTATGTCTTTACAATATAACATACATTTGTTGTATATCTATTAGTTATTATCGTCGTGTTTTCGTTTGTTATTGTTGTTAACCCTAACTAAATATAAATATATTTTTTAATATGTTGACATCAGATTACTATATCAGATCCTTATGTGTCAGGAAGACACATAAGGACACGCATAAGACAAATACATCCGTATTGGCCTTCATCAAATTTACAGATTAACATTCAGTTTAGGTTTCGTTGTGTTTGTACAGATTGAAACAATTTAAAACAGTCATTCAAGTTGTTAAGTATGTTTTCCTTCTTTTAGAGAGATTATCTTTTGAAACGTAATATCTGTGGCGCAGAGTATAAATGGGGGACTAAATTTACATTAATCCCCAATTCATTCGTTCACCAGTGTGTTTTTTTGTGTTCTGAGCATTGGGGGGGGGGGGGCAGTGTGACCTGAATGCAGAAATGGCTCCAGAAAACAGTAATAAATGTATGCAACGACAATAAATACATTATTCTATTCCAAGCCGTCCTGTCCACTCAGCGGTCTTCTTTTAGGATGTCTACACAACTCTCTACTGTAACTGTCCACCGTACCGTCTGCTTCAAATAGTCCTCTCTGTAGTGTCACCATTCAAGGAGCTGAAATGTGAGTCTTACTGTGGGTACGGAAAGTATTCAGACCCCTTTAAATGTTTCACTCTTTGTTTCATTGCAGCCATTTACTAAAATCAAAAAAGTTCATTTTATTTCTCATTAATGTACACTCAGCACCCCATCTTGACAGAAAAAAACAGAAATGTAGAAATTTTTGCAAAT
>NW_022280061.1:1925916-1938742 GCF_004355925.1 Anarrhichthys ocellatus | reverse complement strand
ATTTGCAAAAATTTCTACATTTCTGTTTTTTTCTGTCAAGATGGGGTGCTGAGTGTACATTAATGAGAAATAAAATGAACTTTTTTGATTTTAGCAAATGGCTGCAATGAAACAAAGAGTGAAAAATTTAAAGGGGTCTGAATACTTTCCGTACCCACTGTAAATCTGTGAGGTGCTGAACATCTGATCTGCTCTGTTCTTGCACAGTGACTGAGCACTGGTCAAACACTGATGTAGCAGACAAAGGTGACTGGTCTGCAGAGGTCCTGCTAGATAGTGCAGTCTGATTGGTCAGTTTATTTCTGAACATCTTCCGTTTAAAAGTAAATGACGATCAGGACTCTGATCAGGGATGAATTCTACATTTTTAATTGAAGCACTATTTGCCTTGGTGCTGATCAAAAGCTCACCCATTCAAAATGTTTTTGGAAAGAGACACCAGACCAGAGTTCTCCTTCTAATCACTTATTTCCTCTTCTTAGATCTTCTGACGGGGCCCTCCATCCACGATGAGGATCCCCTGGTGCGTCTGCAGCTCCAGCAGCCAGAGGGAGATCTCTTCTCCTGTGGATGTGACACAACAGAGGAGCCCGCCAGCCAGAGCTCCTCCAACGACACCCCGGCCCCGGAGAGGGCCATATGCCAGCCCTGCAAACCTCCATCAGCTGTAGATACTCAAGAAGATTCAGCTTCGACCTCGGAGCATGAAGAAGAGGAGGACGAGGCAGCTTCTGTGGAGGGCGATGCTTCCACTGAGGAGATTACAGGCGATGGAGAGGAAGAGGCTGCGTCTCAGGAAGAGGTAGAAGAAGAGGAGACATCTGAGGAGAAGGCTGAGGATCAAAGTGTGGAAGAGGAGGCAGTATCTGAGGAGTTTGCATCATCTGAAGAGGAGGAAGTAGCTGTGGTTGAGGAAGAGGAGGAGAAAATCGAGGAAGAAGCAGAGGAAGAATTATCCAACGAGGAGGAAGAAGTGAATGAACCTCAGGAGGAAGTTGCAGAGGCGAAAGAAGCTGCTGCTGAAGAAGAAGCAGTTGAGGAACCAGAAGTTGAAGAGACACAGGAGGATACAGAGGCAGCCGCTGAGGACGGTGTGGAAACCTCCATACACGAGGCTGTAGAGGAGGAAGCTGCTGAGGAAGAGGTTGCACTGGAACCAGAAGCAGAACCAGTTGAGGTTCCTCAAACAGACTCTGAATCTGAGGAAACAGAGTCTGAAGCGATGGCAGAATCTGAACCAGAACCAGAGGTGACTGAAGAGCCTGAGACCGAAGTGTCTGCAGAGCCAGAACCTGAAGTCATTTCAGAACCAGAGGTGATTTCAGAGCCTGAGATTGAGGTGGTTGCAGAGCCAGAACCTGAAGTCATTTCAGAACCAGAGGTGATTTCAGAGCCTGAGATTGAGGTGGTTGCAGAGCCTGAACCAGAACCAGAGGTGATTTCAGAGCCTGAACCAGAGCCAAAGGTGATTTCAGAGCCTGAACCAGAACCAGAACCAGAAGTGATTTCAGAGCCTGAGCCAGAGCCAGAAGTGATTCCTGAGCCTGAACCAGAGCCAGAGGTGATTTCAGAGCCTGAACCAGAAGTGATTCCTGAGCCTGAACCAGAGCCAGAGGTGATTTCAGAACCTGAACCAGAACCAGAAGTGATTACTGAGCCTGAACCAGAGCCAGAGGTGATTTCAGAGCCTGAACCAGAAGTGATTCCTGAGCCTGAACCAGAGCCAGAGGTGATTCCTGAGCCTGAACCAGAACCAGAGGTGATTTCAGAGCCTGAGATTGAGGTAGTTGCAGAGCCAGAGCCCGCAGTGGTGCTAGAGCCTGTTGTGGAGGAGGTCGCACCAGAATCTGCAGAGGATGCGACTGTGGAAGGGGAACCGGTCATTGAGGAGGCGATGGTGGAGGAGGCACCTGTCGATGACGAGGAGGTGACAGTGGAGGAGGTGTCTTCAGAGGAGCCTGCACCGTCAAAAACCAAAGGTACAAAAAGATAACACCATCTGTTTGTAGTATGTCAGAAGTGTAACTCTCCTTTCACCTCAATAGAGAAGCTGTGTCAGAAGGTAACAGTCCGAGCAGCAACAAGTAGAGCAGCAGGGATCCCGTTACAGTAAATCTGTGCCCATCCAGTCGCTGTTTCTGTAATTAAGGAAGCCATTATCTGACGTCTGGGTGTTGACACGTGCTATAAAAGATGACGGCTGAGTCTTAAAAGAGATCCCCATCTATTACTCTGATCCCACTTCATCACTTCATTCATTACACTTGTGCGAGTGTCATTGGAAGTGGTTTTATGTAACGTGTGTTATCTCTTTGAACTAGATAGATAGATATCCACAGTAATTGATTTTAACAAAGCCTGCGATACGTTTCTGACACGATTACTGTTACAATCTTTTGTTTTTGTCACTTTATCCTGAGAGTGTGAGATGACGAATCTAAATATTTTGAAAACTGTTATGGTGTGAATTATTTACTACAAATCATTTACGCAGAGATAGAAATTATTTAACAATAAAAGGAAATGGAATATACCAAGTAATCTTAACCCTAAAGAGGAAAAACAGCAGATCACAAAAATTTGAGAAAAACAAGCTCAGAAAAAAGAGTCAGTAAAAAAGAAACGTAAAATTCATGAATTTCAAAAGAATTTGGAAACTTTGCATCAACGTACCTGTTATTTGAGGATTTGTAACTATACTCTCTGATCAGGCACACTTTATCAGATGTGTTTAAGTTGTAATTAATGGCTTTATCAATGGTTGATACATTTTAAGAAGCAATAAAAGGCCACTGAGGACAGCTTTTGCGTTGTCACATTGTGCAACCCCTTCGTGGCTGGTGTTTATCCCGAGAGCACAACTTTCTTTGTCTTTTAAGATAGTACTTTAATTTAGCTTGAAAACCCCTTTTAAGACCACTCACCCTCTGGAAATGAGCTTCCGGACATCCGGACTAAAATGTATTTATTAATAACTTATTTAAAAGAGGATTAACAACAGCCAAAGGGATTTTTCACAACCTGTCAACGCAAAAGTTGTCCGTACAAATGGTTGATTATTGACTTTAAAAAATGTCATACACATATATGAAGCTCTGTAGAAAGTATGCTTTGTTATAAAGTGGTAGCAAATTCAGATTCTTGTGTGACGGGACGTTTAGCTGAGATGGGCTGTGAAATGACAGCAAAGGTCTCTATCCTTCTCTCCGAGGCATGCAAAGCCCCCTGAATGTGACACAGTGTGTAGCTAAAGGGGAATTAGCAACAACCTCTGGTACAGAAATAAACAAACCAAAATAGCAGAGGAAAGGAATCGATGGACAACAACATGATATAACAGTTGGGCCTGTACTCTCCCCCAGATGGTCTTGTCACTCACAACTCAGGACACCATTTACCTGGAGGAGCACTTTTATTTTGAAACCATGTCGGCTGAGTTTTTAATAATTGGCTGAAAGGAGTGGTTCATTTCATGGATGTAGCTTTGCAGAAAACAATAAAATTGTGTTCCAGGCCTTCTCTGTCTGACTAAGCATTACTACTTCCTGTCACAGGTAAATGCATGTTGACCTTACCAGTTGACTTAACTCTCTGATCCTCCAATCAGAACATCAGGCAGCAGGGCGCACACCGAGGGACCGCACCCACATTGAGAACACGCTGCGATTGGGTACTACTGAACCCTCGACAGAGCTCTCAGGTGAGGAACAAAGACATCTGAAAGTTGTTGACATAAGACATGTGGTTTTGAATTTCTTTGCTTGAAATGCAGTGAAAGGGCATAAAGCACCTCTCTCCCACCAGCACAAATATATACATCCAAACACTCATGCATACGCATATTGCACATGCACAAAGGGAAAACCACATCCTGCTGATCAAAAATAGGATGCTCGCTGACAAACACTGCTGTGCTGCCCACCGTTTCAAATATCTTTCAGACTGTGGCTGTGGAAACGCCTGTAGTTCAGTATTGAAGTGAAGATTGTTTACAGCAACATCGTCAATGGAAAAGAAAAGCAGATGTGTTTGCATGAGAATGAAAGGAAGTTCGAGACAATTTGGGGGGATTTTCTGCCGAAACTATTCTGAAAATTGCTTCATGATGTCTAAGTCCTGGGGCTGTTGTGTGTGTGAGTGAGTGTGTGTACTGTATGCATGTGTGTGTGTATGCGTGTGAGCGTGCAGACACGTCTTGAGGCAGGTGATTAATCAGTGCGAATGTGTAACTGTCCTCGGCCATGAAAGCCTCTCTGTTCTCCCAAAGAAGACTGGTTCATTTCAAAGTCTTCTAATCACCTCAGCTCGATTTAATCAACTTTATGAGGGCAATTCATCATGCACTGCCAAGGGAACTGTTGTAATCAGTAATGGTATAAGAGCATTAATAATAATCTTGTCCAACATGTCTTCTCGCCATTACATCCCAATGAATACATCCAACACTAGCTGCTATGAAGAAGCTGCTGAACATCTACCACACTGCCATCAAGCCAATGGAGCAAGCCTACAAGTACAACGAGCTCAGGCAGCATGAAGTCACAGGTAAACCAGCTTCCTTCTTGAGATTACCTCTGAATTAAACAGCATGCAATGAGAAATATTGACCGTAGTAAATGGCGAATGGGCTGCTCATCAGTATCTAATCTAAATATTATACTGGGTTAGGGTCCCTAACCTGTCAAGGATTTACAGGCCCACATGGGCAAAGCATTCATGTAAAAAGAAAACGGAATTTAGCCAACATTACTATCCAGTGAACAGTGGAGCACAAATAAAGTCATGATTAAGAAGAAATAGAGCCAGGACCTGACATTATTCAAACCAGGCGCACAGAGAAGCACAATAAGGACTCTGTCTGCTGAAAAGTAAAGGGAACATTGTGTGGGCCAGACTCCCTACAACTTTGTTCCATTGCACTTGAGGGCAGGGAGGTATTATTTATGCTAAGGAGCAGGATGAAGTCTTCAAACTGGGGCATGTGACTCTGGGACCCCTTGTGGTGCAGAATGGAAAGACTTGTACCGGACTGTAACTCATGTGTGAAGGACATTTCTGTTCAGTCGGCCCATTTGATTTGGGTATTTTCTGTGTGCTTGTGTACATTTTAACACCAAGATGACACAAGACAATAAGGGGCGATCGCAACACGTTGAATGTGAGAGGACCAAGAACGTTCATGCAGAGTAGTATTCTGAATTAACCCGAGATAAACTGCAGCTTAATTAATTTTCTAAAGCAAAATGTATTTTCATTCTTTCTCTCTCAAAACTTTTCTTTATGCGCATGTCTTTAACAAAAACTTTAGATGGCGAGATCACCTCTAAGCCCATGGTTCTGTTCCTGGGACCATGGAGCGTCGGCAAGTCCTCCATGATCAACTACCTGCTGGGACTTCACGGCACCTCACAGGAACTGTACACAGGTTCACAATGATAAAACCTATTGTCCTATTTTAACAAGAGTCGACCAGAGTAGTGAGGAAGATTCATGAATATATGAATGTATTACATATATCTTGCCTATCTCTGAACATATCAGCTAAAAATGAACCAACAAACAACCAATAAATAAGCTTCACCCTCCAGTGCAGCTGGTGTTAAATCATCCCCGCTTCATCCCTCCACCAGGTGCTGAGCCCACCACCTCAGAGTACACAGTCATAATGAACGGTGAGAAGTCTCGGACCATTGAGGGCATTGTCATGGCAGCAGACAGCTCACGGTCCTTCTCTCCCCTGGAGAAGTTTGGCCAAGGCTTCCTGGAGCGGCTGGTGGGCATCGAGATGCCCCACAAGCTGCTGGAGAGGGTCACCTTCGTCGACACGCCCGGCATCATTGAAAACCGCAAGCAGCAGGAGAGAGGTGAGTGGCCATTACTTAATAATGTTTTTACATCAAAGCCACAGACAACCATTAGACTTGTAGACTTACTACAACAAAATATGCAACATCAAACCGACAGTAGGCGGTGATTACCGTGACACACAGTATCAATACAACACACACACAAACACAAACACCTCATGTATCGTGTCTCGTCTCTCCTCTTCCTCAGGTTACCCCTACAACGAGGTGTGCCAGTGGTTCATTGATCGAGCAGATCTGATCTTCCAGGTGTTCGACCCCACCAAGCTGGACGTGGGCGGGGAGCTGGAGATGCTCTTCAGGCAGATGAAGGGCCGCGAGTCCCAGATTCGCCTCATCCTCAACAAGGCCGACAGCCTTTCCACCCAGAACCTGATGAGGGTCTACGGGGCCCTGTTCTGGAGCATGGCGCCCCTGATGAAAGTCACAGAGCCCCCTCGGGTGTACGTCAGCTCCTTCTGGCCTCAGGACTATGCTGCAGACACCAGCCGAGAGCTGTTCATGAAGGAGGAGACCTCTCTGCTGGAGGACCTCAACCAGGCATGATATGATTATTCTTCATTTATTTTTTTTGACAATATGATTCCTTTAAACACCAGCTACATGACCACATTTTAAAGAGTTCAGCACACTTATGAGGTCTCTGAGGTAACGTTTTATTTGATACTAATTAAAAAGAATTATGGCTAAAACTCACAAAACACTTACATTACACATTGTGACTTATATATCTCTTCTCATTTCTGTCTCTGTCCTCTTCTGCAGGTGATTGAGAATCAAATGGAGAACAAGATCGCATTCATCCGCCAGCATGGCATCCGTGTGCGCATCCACGCCCTGCTGGTTGACCGTTACCTCCAGACCTACTCCGACAAGCTGGGCTGGTTTAGCGACCCCCACGAGGTGTTCCAAGACATTGTCAATGACCCGGACAAGTACTATATCTTCAAATCCATTCTGGCCAAAACCAACGTGAGCAAGTTTGACCTGCCCAACAAGGAAGCCTACCAGGATTTCTTCGGCGTGAACCCGGTTTCCAGCTTCAAGCAGCTCTCCTCCCACTGCAGCTGGACCGGCGGCTGTCTACTAGAGAAGATGGAGAGGGCCATCTCGTACGAGCTCCCGGCTCTGCTCAGCAGCGTCGGCAAGGCCGCAGACACGCCCGCACCAGCGAATGCCGCACCCTCACCTCCGCCTCTGCTCCCCGGCACCTGTGAGGGTCCCGGGTGTGAGGAGAAACCCAAGAATCGCTGGAGGAAGCAGTGAGACGGATGGAAGTCGAGGGGTTGCAGGAGATGGAACAGAGGAGGCAGATGGCGGCAGCAACCAGAGGGTTTCCTGTAACAATCCTCACCGCTGTGATTTTCAGAACTGGGTATGGAGACACTGAGCAGGGAAAAGAGAGTGGAACATGTGCAAAGATGTACTGAGCAGACCTGGGTTAGTTTTGCAACGATTCTCTGGTACACATTGTCCTATAAGACACCCTTCTGGTATCTACTTGTTGTTTTTTTTACTATGGTTTAGTAGGAAAAAGAATGTAGCAAAAGAGGCTTGAAGTCAACTTTCCATCTGAAGCCATTGCTGTCTGCAAGAGAAACATACAACAGGAGAAATCCAAGATGTCTCTCTCCTATGTAACCTTCCATGTTAATGAATGTTTTCTGGTTTCTCACTGTGTTCAAGTTTGTACATTATTTATTCAAGTTTTTCTGCTTCAGAGAAAGATGCTGGCAGCGATCGTACTCCTCCGATGTCGTGTAGTTAGACAGTAAACGCTGCCACTCTCCAAACTGCTGTGCTGTGTTTTTACAGTAAAACCAGTGCATGTTGTTGTTATTGTGTCAGGACGCTTATTTTCAAAGGTGGCACAACCAAATAAAGAAAAAGGGTTTTCCCGTAGTGTTTTCATTGAGCAGGGATTCAACCATGTTTAGTCGCTGTACTGTACTGTGCTGCACTGCTGGACACTGTACTGTCCTCTCTTCTCTGTTGTACTATAGACATTCATTATAGAAGCACATTTTATTTCAAAATGTCTCAGTGCTGCACTGGGACTGATTTGACTGAATATAACAACATCATTTAATCGTAGCTTCCTGTTCATGTAAGCTTGTATTTAATGCCAACGCGGCCTTCTCAGCCCTCTGAACCGTTGCCCGTCTTACCGCAAAGCGGCTGCATTTCCTTTAAAAAGTCAATCTTGTCATTGTTCCTTTAGGTTCGTCTGTATTTGTCATTCTTTTGAGTGATTTCTTTTAAATAAACAACTAAATGAAATTCTGCAGGCTTGGTTTCCTTTTTATGGATACAAAGACATTACAGATTAAGTGTTTTCCCCTGACACAATACATAATTGATATTTAGTTGTTCAGGGGATTTGGAAAAGATGGGCCAAATGCAAGCTAAAAGCACGAGCTCTCATCCTCACAACACACTGCTCTGGATTGGAGAAACTGCACCTTCAGAATAAAAATGTGCAGACTAATTTGTTCACACATAACAGCATTGCATGAATGAGGAACATGATTAAATGTGTAACAGCTGGATGAGCAAGCATCAGCCCAACAACCCATTAACAATACACATGCTGCTATGCGATAGCAGGTTAGTTATCCCCTGCAGTGACTGAAAACAGCCACCAGGAGGCGCCTCAGTTATGTTTCAGTCAGATGGACTACATAGAGTGCAAGGAAAAGGGAAGCTTTGTTTTCTTTTCATCAGTTTTATTTGTAATGCAAAGTAAAGGAGAAAACAGGAGACCATTTCCTGCAAGAGAAAAAATAAATCATTAACATAACATAACATTAGCACTCTTTGGACCGATTCAATATCAATCAGATACCCAGCAACCAACTCAACTGGGACTCATTCAAGTCTACTTTAAAGCAGTGATTCTCAAAGTGGGGTCCATGTGCCCCCCCAGGGGTCTGTAGCACTGTCGGGGGGGGTCAGCGTAATAATTTGCTATAAATGAATAAATTGTGCTGTATCATTGAAAAGTTTAAATCTACAGATGGGGACCATTTGCGGCAATACAACAAGCATATTGTGTCCATTACTCCCACCCACGTCAGCTTTGGGCCAATAGCATCTGATATATGATTGTGACACACAGCAATGATGAAGCTCAGTATTTTTAGGTTGAAAATAGGTTTTGTCTTGGTCACATGATTACAATGCCGTACTTTTAAGTTTTAAAATATATACTCAATATTATCCTTTTAGTACAGTATCAGGCAGTCCATGGCATTCTGTAGACGGTAGAAACCAATGACATTATACATGTAAATAAACTGCGTAAAGCTGTTTGCATGCAACAACACAGTGACACAACACTAGAGCAACAATGTTGTGCACCACCATGATAGATAGTGTTTTTGTCAACCAGAATATATTATGAATAGATTCCAGAACAGCTACATTCATGAAACTCTTCTGAAAACATTTCCTCTCTCAGAACTGTCAGTGTACAGTGACATAAATACTCCAACACAAATAATAACTGAAGTATTTGTAAATAATCTGACATCCTGTCTCTTTCCATTCATTCAGTTTCCCTCAGTGGGTCTAGATAATGTCTGGATGGATCGTTGTCCAAAGAGTGTGACATCTGGTCGAGCACTTGAAGGCCACAATATGGCAGTTACCTGTTTGAGGTTGTACTCGGGCACAGTGGTGCTTTGAACTAAATGTTATGGTCAGCATGCTAACAATGACCATGTGAACATGCTGATGTCAACAAGCTATAGTGTTTATCGTGTTAGTTTAGCGTGTTGGCTAATTATTGCTAAGTATGACGAAACACCAAGTGCAGCCGGGGCTGATGGGAATGCCATTAGCCGTTGCAGGTAATTGGTTGTAAAACTAAGTATTGGAGATTTTTTTTACATATCTCACTCCAACCCAAAAATGTAAACCTCGTGGTGGCTCTAGAGCAAAATTCAGAGGATCACCAAAGTCATTAGGATTCATCCTCTGGGCACATGAAGGACATTCTGTAGCTGTTGAACGATTTCAGTCTCGATCAAAGTGGTCTTTGAGCATTAACAAAAAAATACTGCTCGTAATACTGCACGTGAGCTTTTCTAAAGTAGAACCCATTCAAGAAAACAAGCCCCGACGTTTAATATGAACTGAGTTAAGCCTATTTGTCATCATATTCTCTGGCAGCTCGTCTTCTCACTGGTGCTTCTTTTAAATACTTTTATAAATCTGCAGCCGTCCTGCTGCTGACCCTGAGCTCCAAGGCAACAAGTGCATTTGTGTCCCGTGACACAGGGCATGAACACACCCGTGCATATGTAATAAGTGCTAAACGTATAAATATGGAGGTAATAATCCGTTTATTATCTGTTTGCTGAGTTGACAGGCAGCGCTCACAGGTTTAAGGAACAATATTAACACAGACTTATCAGTGCAGCTTTATCAACTCTTCAAACAGACCACTTGTAAGCTCTCGAGCATAAGCACGCACACACGCCACCCTCATGCCACGTACACACACACACACACACACACACACTCACACTCACTTGAATGGTGCATAGAGGCTTATTGCTTTATTGGATTCAAAGTTTAAACATGACGGCTTGTTCAAAGGCAGAGGACACACATATATTCTTATTCATTGCTATTCACAATCTCATCTCACTACAATATCACCAGCTGAAAATACAGTGTGGTCCATGGAGACGGCAGTATAGTGGCCATTCATGCATACCGCCTTGGATGTTTGATAGCCATAGAGACATAAATGACAACAATGACACGTATTGTGTAACAGTAAACCAGCCTCCTTTCTTCCTCATAGTATGTCTTCCTTCAATATATTTGGCCTTCAAAATTAAACGTTTGCCAACTGACAAGCTCCTTTCATACCTCTTTATTTCTCTACATTCTGTGAAATCTGTGTGTAGTTTTGAGCCCCTTTAAAAACTACTAACCCTAACTCCTAGAAACACCCCCAGAAAATATGAAATGCGAAGAGATGTTATGGTTATTGTTATTATGGTGCAACAAATGAATGCATCTTTATAAAGTGAATCATATTACTATAGTAAAATAATATAGGAAATTAAATAGTCGTGAATAGTAAAAAAATAAACTCCAGCTTTTGTTTTTTCTCAATAGATCACATTTCCTGTGAAATGTTTTCCACAATAACATGATTGCTGCTTGATATTTGTACCGGTTTGAAAGGGTTTTTGTGTTTATCTGAGATAAAGAAGTACAACAAATACAACAGAGTGCTTTTATTGGAGACAAATTAAAGAGGACAAAAAAAAGAAAGAAAGACATATTGACAACTAATTCTGCTTCTCTCGTTAAGGCTCGTAGCCAATTTTGGGAGGTGTAATCATGGAAAAGTGACAGATCAATAGTAGAATAGAGTTACTGCCTTCAGGCATTGGCAATATAGTATTTTTTTTAAATGGTGAACATTGTCAATGAGCTTTCATGAGTAATTCATGTCATGTTTTAGTTTAAAGTCCACGTACATGTCTTGAAAGGCTACATAACAGGAATACAGTGCAATGTCATGTGCCATACTTCACTGCTTTAAGACAAACACATATTTATTAGAGGCACTTATATTAAAGTAAGAGGTCCACACTGCTTAAACGTGTGGTATGGGTTAGTAGTCAATAGGCCACACTGAACTTAACACACTCCCTGTGAATCAGTGTGTCATTACAGGAGGCTAATTAGGAACGACTGGGATCTGTGAATTAATATCTTGAGAATAACCAATGTTAGTGTCATGTTCAAGGCAGTGTTCCACCTGAAAACATTGCACTTGAGTGTGTAATGATGCAGGTGCGAGGAATGATTTAAAAGTCAAACCATGTTGACAACGCTGTAATTAACGTTGCTTATGAGCATAACTACTTGACTCAGTATTAGTTGAGTGTGAAGGGAGTGAAGACATCAGTGGTGAGACAGTAATGGCAGATATTCACATCAAGCTCCAGTCTGGACGGTTACACACCACCGACCGTCAAGTCAGACAGACAACCGGGGCGGTAAATCACCGGAGCTCGGTCTGCCTTCAAATTAAAGGCGTTAAATGGCGTTTCACTTGGCTGCGAGTTTGTGAAATGCACAGCGTAGTTCGGCTGCCTTCTATGGTGCAGGGTTCACGTGCAGTTAACAGTTCATACCGTCTATGCACGGAGGTTCAGCCTTCTATTAGCTGTAGAGCCATTTCTTCCATCGTCCCAGAAATGCATGGCTGGCTGTGACACAACTTCACCAAGAAGTTTGTGCGCAACGTCAACTGTCATGAGCTAACGTTGGCTAACTAACGTTACCGTCAACTATCACGACTGACTGAATTATTTGGAATAGTGCTTCTTTAACCGACAAAAGACAAGGCGTGTCCTCCGTGAGCTGTCCTGTGTTCTGTAGCCTTTTTTCAGAACCACCGTCCTGAACAAGTCCAAATTAAAATATTTAACTGACTAATCCTGTTTATTGGCCGTCCTTGCTTGCAAGGCAACACCGGAAACCGATTTTTTTTTTTTAAACCGTGGTTCGCTTGACAGGCTGGTCACACCAACCCTCGCCGCCACAACAGCTGGGGGAGGATTTCCGACCCAGTCACGGCGAAGATGGTGGCAGTTACACGAGTGGAGATATCACGTTCCGACGGAGAGCATCCACGAAACTCCCGCTGTTGGTCTGTTTTTATTTAGCCCCTAAAATCCAGCAGAGAGCGATATCAGGAGAGGGGGGAAAGGGAGGCAACCAGCGGCCGACGGAAGAGGACGCACCACAGCCAAGAGCGCACAGTGTTGTGTTTGTTGGACACACGCATGCCAGAGGAATCTAGCGCTACCCAGACCTAAGGAATTAGTTGCGATAAGGAGATGGTGCCGATTGTGGGGCGTTTTTTGATAGTCCCTCCGAGGAGATAGCCAAAAGGGGTTTCCTTCATTGCTCTGGGGATTTTCTGC
>NW_022280061.1:1911453-1925816 GCF_004355925.1 Anarrhichthys ocellatus | reverse complement strand
CCTCAGCTCCAAATAACCAGAGACTCCTAACTGGGTCTCCTCTCCAAACGCAGGAAATACGGCCTGGGAAAAAAGTTCGGGAGTTTTTTTGGAAACCAGAGGGGCCCTATCGCTGACGTTTTGCACGCGTTTTACGGCGTTGATGTATAAGTAGCCTACTACATTAGTTTTGTTTTTTTTTGTATTAAGAGCGTCTGTTATTCCACAGATTGCGCTGATGAAAAGCACACGCTGTTGGTGTTGTTAGTGCAGGAGTTTTGATCATCACTATTTATAGACCAGCCTGTTCCGTCCGAGGCTGTTCCTCGTAGCTGTATATTTTGCCAACTGCGCGCAACAAGTTGCAGACACTCCCAGCACAGGCAAACCTACACTCATTTGGGCCAGCGGACGGTATTTTTTTTTACTGCGCTTCTCTTTTCGGATTACGCGTCTTTGAATAACTCATACCCCGACCCCCTCTTTGGAAGACAGAGGGGGAATAAACGGTGGAGATCCAGAGTCGGAGTTGAGGAAAGGACGGGGCTGGATCCGTGGGAATAGGCCTGCCTGTCAGGCCTCTTATGATCTGGATCTTGGACTGGACAGGGCTCCCGAATAAACATTTCATGGGCCACTGGAATAGAGATGAAAGGAGAATGCATGGGAGTAAGAAATGCAAATCCTTAGCACACTGAGCCACGAGAAGGGGTGTAGTGGAAGGTAAAGCCGCCTTATTTACAGATCACACAACTTTTTTTTTAAAATCAACGTAATCAACTGTTTTAAATCGGCATTATTTAAAAGAAAATGCAAAACAGTCACAGCTAAAAGTAAACGACTTGATGTGAAACGAGAATACAGTCCTTTTAAGTGAAGACTGTTTATTTTTTTGGGAAAATATTTTTTCTTACACGCATTTAATTCTTGATGCTGGAAAATTCCTACTGTCCACATATGTTTACTTTCGCACTATTAGCTGATCATAACGACAATATTGTGTCGGTGTTTTTTTTTCTCTTTAAGTTGTGAAAGGACCATTAGTCGCGCATGTTGCGGAGGTAACAGGGACAGTGTAACTTTTTGTAGCCACTTGCAGCACAACGCCAACTATTGACAGCCTGTAGTTGTATTAGCTCATCCAATGAAGCCCTGGACCTGAATGCTGTTTTTTCCACGCAACAACGTAATTTCGGAATAAAGACAAATCTGGGATTTTTCCCTGACGCTGTCTGACTTTGGAATGTCAGCAGTATCGAGATATGGCACGCAGACACAGAGGAGGTCATTTCCAGTCGTGTAAAAACGTTGCATCACTAACCAGTCCTTTCCGAGAAGGATGTTCAATTCAGGAGGCAGAAAGAGTGATGACAGCGTTTTAACCGCAGCTGGAGAGAAAGCCGGGCTCAGACCCAGAGCCTCTTTGGAGAAGGATACATGTAATGCGAGTAGTGACGCAAACCCGGGGTCGGGGGATGAACTGCTCAAGAAACTGGAACGGCGCGTCTTGTGTGAGTGAGTGTGCAGGCTGCTGTGTGCGTAGCAAAGACGTCTGTGCCGTGCTCACCATCCATGCACTGTGATCGTTCCAACAAACACCTTTGCGCTCTCTCTCTCCCTCTCTGTCTGCCTGCCTGTCACTCTCTTAACCCCCCCCCCTTCTCTCCGTGCCCCATGTGCCCACATGGTACCCACGCACTGCGTCTAATTGCCTGAGGGCCATCAGAAGATATTATTCATATTCAACACCTCTCCCCGCAACACCCTCGTCTCCTCGTCCCACCAGTCAATATGGCCACTAAGCAACATCACCGGCAGCTCCTCATGCATGGCACGGAAGTGAGCTGTGACTCCAGCGGCGATGGCGCCGTGACCGTGCGGATTAGCAACAGCGCGCCACACGTGCATCACCACGAGCCACTGAGGACTGCCAGCAGTGGAGCAGGAGGAGGAGGAGGAGTTGGAGGCTACGGGGCCGTGAGGAAAATGAACCCTAACCTCCACAAATACAGTATCTCATCCAGCTGCAGCTCAGCAGACTCGAAACCTGCCGGGGTCTCAACTTCGAGGGTGGCCAGGAAGGCACCGCCACTGTTCGAACGCTCTGCTGCTCAGTGCTGGGACCCCAAGTTTGACTCCCCAATCCTGGAAGACGCGTGCCAAGAGAGGTGCTTTCCTCAGACACAGCGGCGCTTCCGTTATGTCCTGTTCTACCTGGCAGTGGCAGCTGTACTCTGGGGGGTGTACTTCGGGGTCAATAGTGACCGCTGCGACCCTGTGACCTTCCTCGTACCCACAGCCTCCTTCTTTGTCCTCCTGGTGCTCCTCTTTTTGTTCACCTTAACCCAGCCCTACACATGGCTGTACAACCAAACCTCCTTGCTCCTGATCGCGCTCACCTTCGCCATTACCTTAGCTCCACAGACGCAGACTGCTGGCTACACTGAGTGGGCTGGCGGTGAGAATGCCTCATATCTCTCACCGGACCAAGTAGCACTGCCTCCAACCCCTTGCATCTCCCCCGTGGGCACCTTCTCCCTGTGTATGGAGGTTTTGTTGTTGTTATACAGCGTCCTCCATGTCCGTCTGTATGCCTCCGTGATGCTGGGGCTCCTGTATTCTATATTATTTGAGGCATTAGAATGGCTGCCATTGCTTCAAAAGAGTTATGACACTACTAGATGGGGCACAGGGTTAGAGGGTTCAGGTTCCAATTGGGAAGAAGACACCCTCCGCTGGCTAGGCCCGGCTAAAGCTCTGCTCCACTTGTGCGCCCATGTCATCGGCATCCACCTGTTCATCATGTCGGAGGTGCGTTCCCGCAGCACCTTCCTTAAAGTCGGCCAGGCCATCATGCACGGCAAAGACTTGGAGGTGGAGAAGGCCTTGAAAGAGCGTATGATCCACTCTGTCATGCCGCGGCGAGTTGCCGATGAGTTGATGAAACAAGGTGACGATGAGGGTGGCGGTGAGAACTCTGGCAAGCGTTATTCCTCTGGCGCCTGCTCTGCCTCGGCCGTCTCAATGGGTGGCGGAGGAAGCGGTGGAGCTTCACAAGCCCAAAGTGCCACAAGTGCCAAGTGTCACCCGCACAACAATCACAAACGCAAGAAGACCTCCATCCCCAGTGGACAGATAATCTTTCGGCCTTTCAATATGAAACGCATGGAGCCTGTCAGCATCCTCTTTGCGGATATTGTGGGTTTCACTAGAATGTCCGCCAATAAGTCAGCATCAGCCTTGGTGGGCCTCCTCAATGATCTGTTTGGACGTTTCGACCGTCTCTGTGAACTAACCTGTTGTGAGAAGATCAGCACTCTGGGAGATTGCTACTACTGTGTAGCTGGCTGCCCCGAGCCTCGGCCGGACCACGCCAACTGCTGTGTAGAGATGGGCTTGGGCATGATCCAGGCCATCGAGCAGTTCTGCCAGGAGACACGCGAGACCGTCAGCATGCGCGTTGGCGTCCATACGGGCACCGTCCTGTGCGGGATCCTGGGAATAAAGCGCTTCAAGTTTGATGTATGGTCAAATGATGTCAATCTGGCTAACTTGATGGAGCAGCTGGGCGTGGCGGGCAAGGTCCACCTGTCAGAAGCTACTGCCCGATTCCTGGATGACCATTACCAGAGGGAGGACGGGCAGGTGGCAGAGAGAGCCGGACAGAATGTGGTGGAGAAACTGAAGGGTAAGTGGCTGTTCACCTCTCAACTTCTTTTTGCATGTGACAAAGGAAGCCGAGCCAAATCTGAATGGCTTGTTGATACCCAAATGTTTGTGCCCAACCACCGAAAAAGTGAGTTTTTCATGATTTTTTTTTCCCTTTTTAAAAGATCCTGGACAAACCGCTCTACTTCTGAGCCACAGCCGTGATACAACGCCGACCAGTGCAGCGACAGCTAGAAATATATAGTAGTAATAATACCAATAACAGTACTATTAAGAATAATAGAAAGAGCGCATTGCATTTGAATATATTCGGACTATAGGGTAAAGATCGAATGCCTACATTGTCTGAACATGTTCACCGTAGCACTTGGTCATCAGGGTTTAGTGGGTTCACTGCGTGCCTAGACGACACTAAAATATTTGATCTGACCAGTTAGTCCTGTTGAAACGCTGTACCAACAGGAGATCGGGCGACAGGATTAAGAGATTAGAGCACCATGAACAGACATGCTGTGGGGTTTTTTAATTGGCTGTCATTTAATCAAATGATTCTCTTTTGATTGGGCCGCTAAAAAAATATAGGCTTTTAATTGGTTGAGTCATTTCTGAAACATTTGAGATTTCATGTTAACTGCTTCTGAATGTTAAATCCCTCTTGTAACTGTGCAACGCTATATATTCCGTTTCACTGGAGAATACTCACCGTACAGAAGATGAAGGAGCTTTAACGTCCGCGTCACTGGGGCTTAAAGGTTGTTGTATTTGATGATGTTGCTGCACAGATCAGGCCTTCTCTTGGAATAAATACAGTTTTTAATCACACAAAATGTGTTTAGCTGAGCTAACACTCAGTGCAATGTTGGGTTTATAGCTCTTGACTGTGTTATTAAGCTTGTTGTGGTGGTGGGCCAGAATGTTTGAGCTGAGAGATTGCATCTGATAATAGGAGGGCTGACCGGCTTTACTGTACTGACGCAGGTATCGTACTGGATTTCAGTGGATTAAACAGGAGTTCATCATGTTTGGCCCAACGCTTGTAGGATGTGAATAGTGGTGAGCGACTAGGCGGACACCTTACAGTACATCAAAGATATGGAAGTAAATTTCACTTGACTGCAACTTGTTCAACATCCACCACACCCACCCCACCCCACCATTTACACACACAAACTCAGCCTGTCTCAATACTCTTTGGAGAGCAGCATCAATGGACCTAAACTCTCCAGCAGGGGATTCCTCGTGGGCCTTCTAATCTTAGGTCTCTCACCGAATAGAGACTGTCTGTTCTATTGTCAGGGCCTTGTGTCAGAGTGTATTCACACTTGGCTCTAAATGGCGCCATCGCTCTCTATTTCCAGACTGGCAAACAGTGACGGAGTGAGATATTGACATGCAGCTTTTGTTGAGGGAGTGAAAACGGGGAGAACGGCATCTAGTGTCCTGCTGAAACAGAGACGCACAGTTTCCATAACGGTTTGCTTCTCTAGCAGTGACAAAGAGGGGTTGACATCGTTTTTTGTTTTCTTTTGAGAAATGGATGTAGAGAAAAATCTAATCTTGTTGACTAGATGACTTGTCAGAATCACATAACTACCGCTTTGTGTGGGAAATAGAGAGACTGAGAATATTTGAAATCAATGATCAAATCCGTTTTCGTCGTTGTTCATGATGTTAGTGCGATCATCATGAATTCATGCCGTTTTCCCGAGATTTTTCTCACAACGCTTTGAGTTTTATAAACTAGTTTTTAAATAGTCGATATGAAATAACCACATGGTTTCATACGCTCTTTTGTGAATCAAATACTTGACAAATGAAGAGGACTGAGTTATTGGTTGTTATCATCAGGTTAGACGACGTAACTGTGTATCACGATATCTCCATATAAGATTTCATCACAATATGTTTCCATTGAAAGACGATAAATTATCATATTGAATCATCGCTCCTATCTGTCTGTTGACTCTTCCGTCTTTCTGTCTTTTGTCCCCCCCCCCCTCTTTCTCCATCTCCTTCCCCTCCACCTCTCTCCGTCTGCTTTTCCTCATCCTCGCTGTGTTATCACATTCATTGCCTCAGTCTCTCACCTGTCACCCAGGCCTTTACGTGTGGTCTGCTGTGTAACGTTGCTTTATTGCTGCTGGTCTTTCATCAAGGCTTTGCTTTAGACCCCCCCAGCAGGCCCGAGAGATCTGCCGCATATAGCGTGCTTTCAACCATCCTCTTTCTGTTAGTCCCTAAATACCCATCACCACGCTTTCCTTTAAACAACAACACCTAAGCAAACTCAGCTTTGTTTGACCATGAATGCAGCGAGTTGGTAGTTTGTCAGTAGTTGTATCAGAAGTGCACTGAATCTAAGTGATACATGTAATGGATTGACGCTGCGGTAGTCAATGTCTCACCGAAGTGGAGTACATGAAACGTAGACTTTGTCAAGACTATTGACTGCCAAATCGCACTCATCTGCTGTGTGTATTTAATGAAAAATGAAGGCATGAGTCATACCCCTGTTGATGCAGGTATGCAGTGAGGATTTAGAATACTAGGCTAAATAAGCAATATTTTTATGATCTTAGATTAAGTTTAAACTGTGCAAAACTCTGAAAAGTACACAAATACAGTGTATAGTGTTGTACTTTCATTTTAAAACAGTGTGTGTGCCTGTCGAATTCATAGACAGTCACTCTTTGGCCACCCCAGTGATTGTCAGCATCTACTCTCGCCTACACTTCCCTTATCTTCTCCGTGTGTGTGTGTGTGTGTGTGTGTGTGTGTGTGTGAGTGTGTTTTTAAAAGGGCTTTTCATTCAAGCACATTAGGACTAGTAAGCTTCTCCCACATCTGCCCAAAGGATTTCTTCCCTGTCTATCTGTGGTTGTCTCAGGAGATGGCCGTTTTCACTTTTCACTTTGTTGTTTTTCGTGCAGTTTTTCCCACATTTTACTCTCATTAAAATATACTCTCACAGCTCGGTATAGTTCAGCATGTTGTATGCATCGGCAGACTCAAGGTTCAGACCTTGAACTGGTCTAATGGTATCATAGGTTGACACTGGCACCTGGTCAGTTTCAGTCGGTGTGAGTCTGGAAGTGTGTGTTTGCACGCACAAATTTGTGCTTGTTTGCGTGTGTCTTTTTCTTTGTGTGTGTGTGTGTACATATACACCAAACAAACTTATTCTTCCAAAGCAGTGTGTTGCTTTGGGAAGTTCATGGCCTCCGGATGGTTCGTCTGAGCTAAATCAAACATGTCACTGAAACATGCAGAAGCAAATGGCAGACCGGCCCTCAGTGGGTCGTTTGCCATTCTACACTCTGGCTTTATCGATTAAAATCCCCTTTTTCGTCCTGTTTTCTCCTGTGGAGTTAGGGAGCTGCGACAGCTAGATCACCATAATACACTATCAGTAGTTTATTGACCTTAGTGCCAAATTTCATGGAAATACATTCATGAGTTTGTGTGAAGTTCTGTTGAGACTGGGACTTTTAAACTAATAGGTCAAGACAAACGGTAACTTATCTGACGGTGAAGTTCTCCTGGTTCACTGATGTCATGAAATGTTTACACATTGTATTCAGGCTGTGTAGGGAAGGTTGGCGGTTTGTCACTGCCCCACTTTTCTTTGTTCATAGCAGGGCTTTTATTTACAAGAAAAACAAGACCAGGAGAGGCAAATTTATTTGTATTGCACCTTTCATCAAGAAGGCAATCGGAGACAGAAAGGCATTATGACGAAATATAGAAGACACACGAGGCAATAATGAAAATAAGACATTTTGATGTCACAGTAGTGGCTGATTTGTATTTAGCCATTTCAGTTTCAGGGCATGCTGGCTCGCTTTCATTGCTTACTGGGATTGTTGACATTGTTAATGTTATTAGTAACGCCTGTGCTTTTTCTACAAATCTAAATATCCGTTATTAAAAAGGCATATTCCGCCCAATCTAGAGTCGTGAGATTAGTTGATTAATTGATGAGTTCATCAGCAGAAAATTCTATATTAACAATAACCATTTATGTCATTTTAAGGTACAGTTATGAAATATTGACCGGTTCCACTGCAATAATGAATAATAATCATTAAAAGAAAACTATAAATGATGAATAAAGAATAAAAATAATATAAAAAAGAGAAAACGAATTTCATGTTTACTTTCTGCAGCCACAGTTTCTCAGCCTTTTTCAGCAGATTGTAGTTTTATTACAGAGCACGGGGAGAAGGAGAGGTGAGCTGTCAAACAAAGTGTCTGTGCGCATGTTTTATGATTGAAGATAAGACATCGAGCACATGAAACAAAATGACTGATCAAAGTCTTTGTGCCTTAGATACATAGATGCACGTGCACACACACAGAGTTTTATAACTGAGAGGTGAGCACAGAGGGTAGAAACTAATTTAGGCCTTTTAATGTTGTCTTTGTAGAGTAAACTCCCTGTGCATGTTGCTCTGTGTTCTTCCCTCTCCTGCACTGTGACACACACTACTTTCAGTGTTCCTTTGTATGTCAGTAAATATCTCCTATCCCGCGTGCTTGTGTTATGTGTGCGTTTATGCGAGAGCAATGCTCTGTATAAAGTTGAGAGGAGACGGTTGCCCTGAGGCCTGTGACCCAACATGGTGTTGTTTCGGCCCCGCTTCTACTTCTACCTCATTGGTTTTCAGCGACGCCGCCGCTTCTACAGGGTTCACAGGTCAACTGTAATCGCTTGACTAGGTGGTCTTGCAAGCGTGTCTGTGTGTCTCTGTCTGCGTCTGGTTGTCGTTGTGTATGATAACGGCATGAAAAGAAAAATAGCATCCAGTAAAAGGAGAGCTGCACATGTGAAATCAGAGGAAAGACGACGACCAGGCAGGAATGTGCTGGTGAAGGAGAGAGACAAAAAAAATACATTGCGATTGTTGTAGTGTTAATCGGCTAGATTGCTGTTTCTTTTGTTTTTGCACCATTTTTACTACAATTTGTGTCTTTACCCTAGGCGTGGCTTTCACACCTAGGCAGTTTTTTAATGGATTAATCCTGTCCTTCTCGTGACTTAACACACGGTTAAAAAGCAGTTTTGAAACCTGGCCAGCTTGTCAAATTCCTCTTCTCTAATATCCTTGACAGCAGCAGTGTTGTGTTACTTGTGTGCCTCTCATATCCTCGTAAAGGGATACGAATCAATTTCATTTCGGATTCTGTGACGCACAAGTTTGAGTTCCTAGTTTGTTTGTTTTTATTCACAATGTTTTGGAAATTACCTCCTTTTACATTTGACAATGCACATGGCCAACGGACAAAGACAACACTCACATTTTCTGAAATATTGATACAATTCAGCGGAGAAGAAGTAAGAGGTTTAACAGAAAAGACATTCAAAGATCAGTGCTGCTCTGCCTGACTTGCCAGTGCTGCACACGCACACACGCAAATTGTACCGGAATGGACCTACAATAACTCGCATAATGTCTTCCTACAGTATTATATTAGGTAATTCCTAATCTCATTATCATTAATGTGTGTGTGTGTGTGTGTGTTTCAGAGAGAGAAAAGACATATAGTCTTCTTTCTTCTCTTCCTCACACTCCTCTTCTCTCGCCCTCTATCCTAATAGAGCTGTAATAACACTTTCTCTCTCTTAGAGAGTCTGTTGTGTCAGACAGTCATTCTCTCTCCCACATAGTTATCTCATCTGCTTTTTTTTTTTAATTCATCCACCGCACATATTTCACGAAAAATTTGTCATTCCTATTTCTCAAGACAGTGTTGAGTCAAGTGTGTGTGTGTGTGTGTGTGTGTTTATAAGCGTGCCCAACCCTGTCCTGTCCTAGCACGATTGGATGTGTAGTGTGCAAACGAATACACTCAATCTTTAACTGGCAGTTAAGACATTCATCTATTTTTAGAAGAAGCCTGAGTTAATTTCTGTGATGAACTAAATCCAAACAGATGAGTCACCTCCTTGTATTGTATTTCATTATTTTTGACTGGTCTGTCCAGTCTATCCAGGATGTTGTGTTTGTGAGCGCTCATGATTGTTTGTCAGTCAGTGTTTGGACAAATTGTATTCAACAGACATTAAAGTATTATCTCATAACCAAATGAAGCCCTGCAATGAATTACAGGAATGTGACCTGTTATGGGTAGATGCACGCTCTACCAGGTAGAGTCTACCTGGTCTCATTTGCTGTTTTATTACACACAAGGTGACTTGCATTTTCTTCACTGGCACCACCCTGCAGTATTTTATTTGCCCGTTCAGCAGCAGCTCAGACCACCAGGCCACCGGGAGTGTTTTTTTTTTAAACTTTTGCAATGCTGTCACTTTGGGAAAATATTTCCTCTGTCGTGTCAAGCACACTGCTGGTTAATCGAATGGTGGAGGATAGTCTTAATAATTCACTTCCTGGAGCCCAAGGCCTATCTGAGATGCCTTTCACTGTCACTAACTGAACAGCTCATGTTCAGTTAACGTTGAGTGTCAAGCTAGCAGGGGTCGAGGATCAAATGTGCGTGTGCGCTTGTGCGTGTGTGTGGGTCAAGGCCGGGTCATGGCTCTCTGTAAACTTCATTTTGGGTTTGCACACTGGGCCACATTATCTCCTATTTATCTGCTAGTTAATCTGTGTTTGTAGACAACTGTTTAAAATTCCACTTTTGCGACAGCTGTATGTGCCAGTGTGGCAACAGCAGCTGGTTGTGTGTGTGTGTGTGTGTGGGTGTGTGTGTGTGTGTGAGAGAGAGAGAGAGAGAGAGAGAGAATGCGAATGTGCGCCAACTCAAGTATGCTGGAGTGGAGCTGTGTTAAACGGCTGTTCTGAATAATAGATACAGAGTGCGGCCTCGAGCCTGTTAAAAAATCCATGAGCTTCCTTTGCACTGGTTTATAGCTAAAGAGCGTATCAGAGGGAGAGAAAGAGAGTTAATAGCCAACGCGGGGGAAAAGTAAGGATAAGACTTGGCCAATCACTAGTCTGTAGTCTGTAGATGTAGACTGTGGGTATAGGCCTGTCATTGGCCGCCCATTTCTGCTGGCACTCTCCTCCCCTTCCACGACTGTAGCTGCGCCATCTGTGTTACAAAGACACCGACGCTGCTTCCCGTGCTCAGCGCCGCCCAAGACGATTGGTATTGGTTTGAAGAAATACAAACAAGCCTGAGCTTTATTTTCTCTCCTGTACCAGGATGATAATGTGGGGAGCCAGACTTTTTTTCTTTTGCGCTGACACAGCGCTGTGGAATCACAAACGCAATATGACAAAGCATGAGCAAAGAAAGCGAGACAAACACCATAAGAGTCCTTCTTATGGTGCCGTGTGGTCGTACCAGTTGAACTGTTCATTCATACCTTCCCCCATAATGCGTGTGTGACTTCACTGGGAGTCTCACACTCTGTAGTGAATGTCAAGAGGGCAGTTATCGGTTAGCCAAAGTGCCTTCCTTGCAAGGTGTGCCCTCTTTCCCTTAACCTGCCTACTTCAATAGACAATTTTCTCTGTTTCTCAGCGTGCCCTTTGGTCTCAAAGAAGTCGCATGAAGTTGCTCAGTATATGTAGGTGGAGAATGACTACAGGGAAGAGTCAGAGGTAGAAAGCTAGTTTCTCCAATTAAGGAGGATTGCGGGGTGTACCCCTTCCTGGCATTACTGCTTACAACATAAGCTACAATATTAGCTCTCTTGCGTTACATAATTGCGTTACATGTTTGGATCTTCAAGCGCTTAAAAAAACTGTTTATGAATTTAAATCTGATTTCTGCGAACTGCCAATATTCTATTTCGTCACTTCGAGAGAGAGAAAAAGGTGTCGGAGCTTCCTTCTGGTGCGCTCCGGCAGTACAACACCTATAAGCTCACACACATGCGTCATTTGAGTAGGCGGTCCTTCAATGTGGCCCAGGACACATTAGCGTGTGCACTGCTAAAATGATGTGGCCATATGCGGACCACCTCTGAATGTGGTGCATCAGCGATCGGATCTCAATTTGTTCTAAACACGTCTCGGGTGCATTCACTCCCAGAGTTGTCCACTTGCGATTGGATCTCCAAAGACGCATGTTAATGTCAGGTCTGAAAAGGCCGTAGTGGAGAAATCGGCATGCTTCTACTCTGATGGATTTCTCAATAAGTAAGTGTTGAATATTAATGCAAAGTAGTGAGACAAGAAGTACGCCCTTTTTAAAGACCTGAAGCTCTTTAAGTGTTGTAGTTTGTGTTTTAGAATAAAAGAGATACCACTAACCAAAAACCACAACAATATGGCCACTGTGAATGTCAGATAAAATACTGCAAATTGGTGATTTTCTTTTTTTAAGCATGAAAGTGCTTGGAACAAATCCTCTGAGATGTCTGTCTAAAAAATGTAAGTACTGGCTTTCAAAAACCTGAATCTGTCAAGTGCTACTATAAACGGCATGTAAAGCGCTGTCCCCTGGTGGTCTGTGGAAGGAGTGAGTCGTGTGACATTAAAAAGAAGAACAGAAGAGAGAGAGAAGAAGAAGGGAGAAGAAGACGGAGCATGTTTTCTGGTCATGACCCTTTCCCAATGATTTCCCACAGTCTCTCCCAGGGCAGCAGGGGAGTTATGTGTGTGCGTGTGCGCATGTAAGTGTGTGAGTGGTCGACAAATCCATGTCATACAGCAGAATGAATCACGCCACGCCATGACTGTATTACTCAAATGAGACCATACACATCAAGTGCGTCTGTGCACCCCTGAAATTATGCTAAATGAAGAGAGGACCTAATAACAAACTCCGCTGTATACGTGTATTCTAATACCGTGACGCACCGTTAACCTCCCAGCATGCTTGGAGATAACATGTGGCCGAGTGTTTGCTCATGCATGAAACAAAGTGACGTGTCAGTTGTCGTTGGCTTCCCCCTTGCAGGGGGACAATGGTTGGTCACTTCTTGCTCAAGGACTGTCCTCTGCCACTGAGCGACAGCCGCCCCCTGAGAAACTCTAGGGGAGCATCTGTGAAGTGAGACACTACAATGCCTTTTAACAGCGGTGTGTGTGTGTGTGTGTGTGTGTGTGTGAGTGAGAGAGAAAGAGAGAGAGAGAGTGTGACTGTCAGAGTGCGTCACTGTTCCTGTCAACTCACTGCACTATATGTCACAAACACAGACACACACTTGTAGGATCTTCTGAGGGAAAGCAGATTTTGAATGAATAAAAAGCATGTGTGTATTATTTAACCAATAGTCAGATGTTATTTGGAGTACAACAGAAAGAGAGAGGGGGGGGGGGGGGGCTCTGGTTTGGGTATCATTTTGATTTTGTCAATTCTGATTCCAATTTTGCTTCTCAGTTTGTTGTTCAAATTCTTGTTTGAAAAGAAAACAACGTGATGTTTGTATGTATGAGGCCAAAGAAAACTTTTCGGCAGCCATATTTCTTTAAGCTGTGTTGTTTCTCATTGCGTTCCAGACTCGTAGTCTTTAGAATTGGCTCCACAAGTTCTGGATACCTTACTGTACCCCAGGGATGATGTGACAAAGGTCTCGTGTTTGTCCCAAACCGAGGGAGTCTGATTCGCTACGCTGCCAGCAGAGGCTTTGTTAAATCCCCAGAGTATGATTTAAAAAAACGAGATAGAGGAGGTGGAGAGACAAAAGAAAGGGAGGAAGAATAGGGAGCAAGTGAGGAACTCCCTGGACTAAAATGATGGCAGAAAAGAAGGAAGGGAGGAGGAGGAGGGATGGATGGATAGATGGTTAGGAGGGAGGAATGGGAGCGTATTTGAAGGAGGATCGTGCGAGAGCCTCATCCCTCGGTTCCATCAGCGTGTCCAAATATGGAGGCATCTGCTATTGCACCAGGCCTGTTCTCAAGACCCGCCACTGACCAGGGAGAAAACTGGAGGGGGGGGGGGGAGAAAAAAAAAATAAGACCGATGGGAGAAGGTTTAAGTGAAAGGAAGATGGCTGAAAAATGAGAGAGAGCATGACGGCAGAGACAAGACAGAGTAGCTAGATATACAAATAGGTAGTGAGAGGCTGCGAAAGGTACATGTATAAGGTTTGGCAAGACTAAAGAGAAGAAGTAGAAGGTTTGAGCCATAGTTGAGTAGAAGTTGGACAGTGGGAAGGCCAAGTCTGTGAAAAGGGAAAACGAGTTGAAGTCTATATTTAGCGCTGGAGTTGTTTATTTTCTGACTATTCCAAGCAGCAAGATGAAAGTGAAGAACGAGAGAAAAGGTTTGATGAATCTCGTGGAGGAAAGGGGAAGTTAAAAGCCACCGCCTGCCTTCATCTTTTTCTGCCTCCATTTTGAGGTTGATTTAAGTTGCTTTGATGCTTAATCAGTTTGAGTAAATGTTGTATGTTAACGTTTCTCCTTGTCTCCCTCTGTCTCTCATACTCACACACATTTTCACTTTTCTGTGTGTTGGGACCAAAGGGGAGCTGGCGTCCTTTGGGGTCACCGGGGGATGATTTTGATCATGCGCTTGGAAGCCGCCATAAGGTCAAAGGTTATTTGTCAGGAAGTACATAGTCAGGCTTGGGACGGTCCTGTGGGGATCGGCTGAAATGTCAGCCTTCGTCTAAAACATTCAGGCAGACACTCCCACACGGGGACCGCTGAGCCGAGCCTTGGTGTGTGTGTGTGTGTGTGTGCTCTTTGTGTTAACTCATGTATGAGTTTGCACACAAGCCTTTTAGTGAACTGTCTTCTTGGAGTGTGTGTGTGTGTGTGTGTGTGTGTGTGTGTGTGTGTGTGTGTGTG
>NW_022280061.1:1882726-1911443 GCF_004355925.1 Anarrhichthys ocellatus | reverse complement strand
TGTGTGTGTGTGTGTGTGTGTGTGTGTGTGTGTGTGTGTGTGTGTGTCTTAGCATGCAGTATGTTTAGAGGGTGAGAGTGCATGTGTATGTAGGCATGCAATCAAAAATCTGAATTTGAGTGTGAATGTTGGTAACGGAGAGATTTGTAGGCCAGCAAATAATGATGATTTCCATAATCGAGTCATTTATCTTCTTTTACGCTTTTGTCTGGTTGATTAATTCACGTTTGTTCTGCATGATATCAATCAATATTTATAAATGGCCCATCACAATTTCCCTGAGCTTAAGAAAATATGCCTTTTACAATGATGTGATCTTGAGAAGATGCTGCAAATCCTTGCTTTTGAGAAGCTGTTAGCTGCAAATGTTTAACATTTTTGCTTTATGTTTATGATAATTATCTAAATTGTTTAAGGATCATTTTTCGATTGATGAATTTACCAGATGTTTCAGCACTAGTGCAATGCGTTTGAATCCGTATGCGTGGCTGTGTAAGTGAGTGTGGTGTGCTCATATTTCGGATGTGTGTGTGTGTGTGTGTGTGTGTGTATGGTCTTGTGGTGTACATGTGGAATGTCACGACTCAGCTACGCTTCCTCTCCATTGATGCTTCTGTTCATTCATTCATTCATTCACGTATATACACCCTTTCTACTTAGTCTTGTGGAAGTGACTGTTCATGTGGTGTGTGTGTTTGCACGTTGTTGGTGATTTCTAATAAACGAGGATATGTGGGGCAAAGGCGACAACACTGCAGAGCACTACCTTGAATGAGTCATACTCCCCGGATAGGCCATGTTTGTGTGTGTTCACCATCCAATATGTCTCAGACAGGCAGATGCTGCATATTTCCTGGAAAGGGGGTCTTGTGTATGAAGGGCTATGTCCTCTTGGAGGGTGTGTGTTGCATGTGCATACCTACTCACACATTAACAACCAAATTATTACATTTATTTTTATGTGCAAGTTAGTCTTTGTTGCAGATTTTTCAGTGCAATACTTTGTACAGATGTTTCTGTTCAAACAAGCCTGAAATTAGACTTGAATGGATCCAACCTCAGAATTAGTGACCGACAGTTACTTCATTGGACTGCTTGCAGTTTGATTTTATCCCACATAGAGTACCAGCGTCTGTCACCTTATTCCGCTCCGAAGAAGTTGTAAAAACATCCCTTTAAAAATGAATTGGCTCTTAACTTGCTCATTCAAATCTCTTTAGCTTTAAGGTAGGTAAAATGTTTTCAGTCATTTGACTGGCAAGCGTGGAAAACAGGCACAAATGTTAAGATGAAGCCCCAGAAATGTTTGTAATTTCCATGTTTTGCATACTGTATGGACATTTCTTAGTCTGTGTTTGTGTGCGTGTGTGTGTGTGTGTGTGTGTGTGTGCCTGACCGTCAGATAGATTCTAGACAATAAAGTGCCTCTGTATCTTGTGTGTTTATCCAAGCGCTACGGCATAACAGAGCTAATCCTTTACAACTGAGTTTGTGCAGCCAAAGTCATTGAAACACATTGGTCTCACGGGTGTGTGTATATCTGCACTTGTGTGTTGATCCTTTCCAGGCTCTGTAAAGGCAGCACTCTGGGAAAGAAACTGACACGAGCACTTTAAGGTCTCAATGCAGCTCAATGGTTTTTATTGATTTATTCAGACCAGCTGGCTGGACCAGAGAGAGTTCAGCTGAGGACAGCTACTGCCACTACAACTAGAACACACACACACACACACACACACACACACACACACACACACACACATTAACCTACGCTGCAGTTGATGGTGGGAACATTTTTCAGTGTCTATTGTGTCAAACCTCGAAACGCCCTCACAATTCAAGGTCTGTTTTAGAGTTTAGAACAACCTGTTGATAAAGTTAGAAATCTCAGAGTACTCCTGGTCTCTTCCTCCCCCTCGCCATCTCTTCGCTATTTGCCACTCTGATTTCGCTATCTCCTCTGTGTCTGTGTCACTAATTTGTCTGCATTTTGCCTCCAATGGACACTAGAGTAAGAGGGAAGGTCACAAAATAAGTGTCTGTGGTCAACGTACGCCTCGACATCTCTAGCGACAGTATTTTTTTGGCCTTTTACTGACATGAAAGTTTAAAAAACATTACTGAATAACATTTTTTAATTCAATACATTACAGTAAATCATTTCAGGTTCTTCTGTCACTTGAGCAGCCGATCTCATCCAACTGTGAACTGCAAATAAAATATACATATATAATATTTACGATATCTATTTTAAGGACTATGATGTCTTTTTACATAAAGTGTTGTCAGTGGGCTATGCTTTGTAGATTTCGTGCCTTTGCTCGTGTGGAAGGTTTTTACTTTTGTAAATTAGATAATCTGCTTAGTAGGCCTGTCTCACAGAAGACATTTTGTCACAATGGGGAAAAGCAAAAGTGTAAATAACTAAATGTATGATGCCTGAGTTTTGTTTTATATACGTACCACACTCTGGCACGAGCCTTTCACAGATGGCGCGTGAGCACGCACGAAGGTGTTTATGCTCAACGCTGTATTCTCGGAAACATCGGAGGGCGGAAAAAAACTAAATGTACGATGAAGAACAAAAAGACAACGAGTGTAACCGGCAAACGCCATAAACCAACCTCCACAGTGCAGAGGAGGGATTGTAATTAACTGTAAACTCATATCTCATATTCATGGTGTACTTTACTGCCTTTCTACAAGCCCTGTAAAGAAAGAAATTTTTTTGCCAGCCAAATCAAGGTTTTTAAGACCTCTGTCTAAAGCATTTAATAAACAAATTAGCACAAAATCTTTGTGAAATCCTGTTAACTGACGATCCAATAGTGCTTTAATCAGTGAACTATTTGTAACGAGTCATGTCTGAAAAGCTTGCGGGCCATTTTCTGGCGCATGCACCTTGTCCCGGCCTCCCTAGCTTCACCGGGGCACTTGAAGAGAACGTAGAATCTTTATTGCTTTTCCTAATCTCACAATTCAAAATGTCGGTCGTGAAAAAGGCCGACAGAACGCTGATTTTTAAAGTTGCCAATAAGACAAACATTACAGGAAGGAAAATAAGCTTTTAACTTATTTACCTCTTGTGCAGTAAAATGTACTGACTTTGGATTTCAGGATAATGTCGGGAACATAAGTCATGCCTCTGAGCTAATGGTAGGCAGAGAACAGCATGAACCTGTGTGTGTGTGTGTGTGTGTGTGTGTGTGTGTGTGTGTGTGTGTGTGTGAGTGTGAGTATGAGTGTGAGAGAGTGGGTTGAGATCTCATAAATGGTCTTTGTCTTGGTTTTTATATTTGCAGATTAGCCCTTGTCCATGAAACAATCATACACCAAATCATTGAAATTGACTTTAGTTCTGCCACTGACGTGACCAATTCGACTTTTTAAAGGCAAGTTCTTAGTCTTATTCTACGTCAACGAATCCCTGGGACTGTTATTGTGAGTAGCAGGTTGGATAAGCCCTGCACCAAGAGTGGAAGCATTTATACCGATACAGCTGCTGCTCTACGAAATGTACTATTTATCATTGTTTTATAGAAATTGTTATTATTATTATATTAACATATTAGATTTCTATTACACTGACTCAGTAGAAATTGTAAAAGTTGGAGAGAAGAAAAGCAGTAACAGTATAAGGAGAGGAAAGAGAGGGAGGATCTAAAGAGATGGAGAGATATTAAAACTGTAGATACAACCAGTCTGAGAAGAGACAGACAGACATGAGGGGGAGTGTGTGTGTGTGTGTGTGTGTGTGTGTGTGAGAGTGTGTGAGTGAGAGATTCACAAAAAATGTTGCAAACATTCTGTAGTACACAAATTGACTTATGAACACACGCACTCAGCATCAGACTGACGCACATGCTTTCACATATGGGTCGGATGTTCATCAGTCACACTTACACAGGTTGACACGACATCGCATCATCGCTTTTCCTTTGAATATGATACTACATGATGTCGGTTAGCACGACATAAAGTCAGGTCATGAGCAGTTTCACTGAATCAATCTTCCTCGGTTTGATTGTAAAGCCTTTTTTCACACCATGCTTCAAAGATAATGTTTTATTGTCAGAACGGGACAGCAATAACTCTTTTAAAGGATAGAAAAATACGTTTTTATATTCAAATACGTTTTTCACAGCCACATGTGCTCATTTACTCCAGATAATTTCCAAACTAAAGCATTTGCAGTGATAAAATATGACAACAATCTTTAAAATATCTTAGACATATGCGCTAGGCATGCATTAATACAGTATATATTTGTCCTGGAAGCTCTTATCTCACATACTTAAAAGCTCACTGAGTCAGGAATGTACTGCAGTCGGGAACAAAGACACAGACAATTGGTTTCAGTCTTTTTTTGGAAAGCAGTGTACATAACAGTGAAATCAAACACCGACAATCGGTTGGAGGTAGGGTGCCCATAAAGAGTCCTGGACCAGGTTCCATTATGGCCTGGTTACTCCTTCCGTCATCAACTTGCTAACAAGGTTAGCACCTTTAGCTGTTTGAACAGAGAGGCCAGCTAGCCAGATTACTGTGTGTTTGGACAGGCTGATAGCGCCTGGCTATGGGCCACTACTCTAATCCACTGTTTGTATATTTCCTTGTTGGCCCGACACTAGTGTGAAGACGGCCGGAGCTCTGGGCTGATGTGCAAACATAGTTGGTGAAACACCCAGTATTACATTACCGCCTTCTTTTCAGTGTGTGTGTGTGCATCAACAAAGAGTTTCGGATGATTGTATGTCTGCAGCTAGCCACTATTTTTACAAGTCAAAAACAATGAATGCGTGTCACTCAGAAATGATGTGTGTTAAACTGTTACTGTGAGATTTCAAGCCAGATTTAGTCTCATCAACATACAAAAGTGTTTATATCATAATTATCTAAAACAAAGAAACACAAGATAATTTTAGCATCTTTGAAGCTATAACCAACAGGTTAGGAATGTGTACCAGAGAATTGAATTTGAATTACAATCCCTAAATATCCTGTAGACTGACTTATTGTTTCAGCATCAGATTAGAGTAAACAGATGTAACATGCAGCAATCCTCTCATTAGAGGATTTGTTGCCCAGCGAATGTTTGGCATAAACAAATTGCCTATTACTTTGTGGTGGTCCAGCCTAATGTGTCATTGAAAGGATTGCATCACCATCAGGCCATGATTATTTTGAGGAACATCCGACTGTCTCTTTCATGTGCTTCAGTTCATTTATACACTTCCGTGACCGCCATCTGAGCGCAGTGAAGAGCTAACCAGTCGGTCACGCTCACATGCACTTACATGCACTTACATGCACTAAAAGCATGAGGCCGGCCCAACTATGTCAACAAATCAGAGCTGGTCGGATTACACACACAGAGGGAGAGTGACTTCATTCTCTGCTCAGGACAACATTACTCCACTATACCTTTACATTAAATATAGTTGTTTGACCCTATATTACTGTTCTGAATATTGCATAGAGAACCAAGAACATTATTTTTTGCTTGTGCTTCTCCTCAGGGCTAAAAACCTACCTGATCTCAGGGAGGAAGTTGGAGCTTGAGGCGCAGTGTGGCTGTTCTCGGGTGGGGCTGTCAGGCGGAGATTTGGTTGGGGTCAGCCTGTCCTCCTGTTCTCAGCCCCGCACACCGGACCTCATCCCAGGGGGAGCACAGGCCGCTGAGCCCCAGCTGCCCCACCAACCTCCAGACAGGATCAGGGTAAGTCAGAAGAAAGTAAAAGTCGAGGGTGGAATATAGAGATAGATACCTCTACTGTTTATTCTGTGATGGTTTGTGTTAAAAGAAAGACAATTATGAAACCCATTTAAGTGTTGTTATATCTCAAAGTGCTTCTGTTTGATATGTTTTAATTTGTCAACCTCTCCCACCACCGTCCCTTTGTCTCTCTAGCCTCCCTTTGTGTCCCGTAGTGTGATCTTGTCTTCGGGGGCAGAGCAGGGTGACGATGTTGCTGTGCTGAACGGCTGCCAGGAGGAGCACAAGACCAGCGGTGCCAAGGTACAACACCAGATCCTTAAAGGCATTGAATTAATACATCTGAAAACAAGGCCTTGATTGGTATTAAGATGCCTTGAATCAGTCCTTCAAAAGTCTTAAAAATGCAAGATTAAAATCTCAAAATAATTTATAATCTCTATTTTTTAAATAAGCTACTCAATGTGTTTCGCATTAACATCACACAGATTAGAATAGCGTAATCAACAACACATATATTTGTTGGCCGGGATGCTAAGAGCAGATGTGGTCTGCTAGCTAGCATCGGTATGAGGAAGTACACAATTCAATGAAAAAGAGAAAAGAAATGTGGCAGGGCTGTCACCGGTACCAGGAAATGTATACGAGTCCCAACTTTAAGTTGTGCAGGAAGTGTTTCAAACTTGGCACGACGAGAAAATCAAGGCAGTGGAATCCCACATCCATGCTTTCTCTTTGCTCTTCTGCTTCTTCTTCTCCTCCATATTCTGAATCGTGTCCCTCTCTTCTTCTTTGTTCTACGTCACCTTCTCACCCTGATCCAGTTCATCCCAGGTCACAGTCCCAGAGCAGCCAACGGTCTCCTGAGTCCCCCGTTGGAGGACCCAGTGCGAGCCAGCCAGAGCTCCCTGTGCGACATGCTTCAGGAGAAAGAGAAGAAGACCAGCACGAGCACGGGAACTGGCACCAGTCTAGGCATGACTGGTGGCACAGGGACAGCTGGCACAGGAATGGATCACTCTGCTCTGATCCAGCTGCGTGCCAAGAACTCCCGAGAAAAGAGTGACGCCCACTTTGTGGATGTTATCAGGGAGGACAGGTGAGCAAAGAGGTTGAAGGTAGAATTTAGGAACTGATAATATCACTCAAGGTGACTGATTTACTTTATTAAGGGTTATAGAGTGAATAATGGTGAAGGGATCCATTTGATCATGAGTATTTTAACTGAATTATATGAATTATTCAAACCTCTCTACATAATGTTCACCATTTCAATGTGTGTTCCTATCCACACCAGTTGCCAGTCAATCACAAGGATAATAAATAGCATAAGATAGATACATTCACCCTCACATCTTACATGTCCTCAGGGTGCTCGTAGAAATAGAAAGCAAATGTTTCACACTTATTGTCATATGATAACTTGATACCTCTCCATTCAGAGGGCACAGAATAGGCTGCACCAGAGTACGATTGGTGTGTTCTGATCTGCCCAAAACAAATTGTACCCAGCGGGAACACAGACCAGAGTCTGATTCAACTGGACTAAGAAATGCAGGGTTGAAAATGCCCTCAAAACAATGTCACTATAGACAGAAAAGGTTGAAATATCCCGTCTGCAAAATGTTATCATCCACTTAAAGTAGAGCAGCTGGAAAAGTAGATGAAAAAGTAAATTTTGTCATTTGTTGTTGATTCATTTTCAGAAATATTTGATTTTCTAAGGAAAAACATATTCCCTTATATTGTGTCTTGTTTCCCTGTGGTTCACAGTCTGATGAAGTACTACTTTTTCAAGCCACCCATCAACAAGATCAGCCTCAACTTCCTAGAGAGACCTCTGGAAAAGGCTTATCGCAGCAGCTACAAGGAGGAGGTACACACTGTAATTACAAGACTCATCATTGCCTCACTCAGCACTAACCTTAGACTACTTCTTGGGTGAACAATAGTGTTATAAAACATGTAGGGGTTTATAGATAGTGTGCTTTGTTCCTGTGTCTGACTGTGTGTCGTCGCCCCCCCCCATAAAAGACAAGAAAAGTAAAGTTATGTCACATTAGTGCAACACATTGTCACACTCACAGGACCAGTTCCACTTGGCCTGATATGACCTCACAGCCTTGCAGCCCCCTGCTGTTACACCAGTGTTACTACAGAGCTCAAAAACACTAACATTCAACCTCTTCAGTTCATTTCATGCGAATCTGCAGTGATGCTCACTGTATGCTGCAAACACAGATTTCTCAGAAAATTGAGCCACTGATGTCCTCAGTTTCCCGTCCCTCTGTCCTCTCCAGGTGAAGAACCTGGTGCAAGTGCAGACATTTGCGAGCTCCACTTTCAGCTCCTTCCTGGATGTTCTCCTCAGCTGTTTTGTCTTCCTGGCCCTGACACTGGCCTGTTTCCTTCCACCTCTGGTGAGCCCAGCCACTGTGGGCCCTCCAGCTCCCGCCGCCCTGGCCCTGGCTCCCCTGGCTGGCCTGTTGGAGCTGGCCTCCCTGGTGCTCTCCATACGGTGAGGAGGCTGTGTCTGTGGGTGTGCTTTTGTGTGTGATGGAAAAGTGTCTGAAGTGTAATTTAGGCTGTTGTGTTGTCAGTGCTGTGCCATCAGAGCCCAATGATATCGAAGTGTTTGTTTCCAAATAGGATTTAGATAAAAATACCCGGATCTTCCGGGGATTTTCCACATTATGGGGCCTTGACTAATCTCAAACCACGGCAGGACTTGTCATGAACTTGTCATGAGTTGTCATGAACTTTGTTATGCTCATCTGACAGATCATAAAGTACAGCGCTATAACAAAAATAATGGATAGCTGATGCATCAGCGGCACGCGTCATATTTAATTGACGTCGCTTTAAGATGCAGACTCTCAAGCAATGATGTCTCATTTGTTAAGTGCCTGTAGTCTCGGGTCCTCTCTTCACGCTTCTCTTCCTCACCTCCTCCGCACGCATCTCTCGTGGGCTGGACTAAGATACGAGGAGAGGAGGCAAGGTGGCGAGGAGGCGAAGAAAAGAGTCAAGGAGACACGTTAGCATACTGAAAAGCCCCCCGGTATCTCTTGGGCCTCTGTGGCACAGGATTGAAAACTACTGATTGACCATCCCATTGCACCGCAACTCTCCACTGAAACCAAAACAAATTATTTAATGTGGTGGTTGGCTTCCACACCACAATCAATTAACTTCCTTTGTCAGATATGACTGTCTATTGTCCATTTTTTGTGAAGGACCAGTATTGGCTCAGAAATTGGCACAATGACGTCCTGCTACCAGGTAGAACAAAATAAATAATACTTGAAGCTTCCAGTATTTCAAGTGATGTATTTTATGTATTTTGTGGTGTGTTTTATGGATCTGGAGAACATTTGTAAAGAAATTAATTTCTACTTATTGCTATGTGAAAAAAGGGCAATAAATCTTCATCTTCTAGTTGGGACTTGGACAGTTATGTTTTAATAATGTGTCTTAATTAATGATCGTTAAGAGTCTCCCGCAGTTGAGGTTTAGGGGTGGAGTCATACGGCGAAAGATAATGTTTTTCTTTACTTTACTGTTTTGTGTGTGACTATTTAGTTTGGTCGTGTTTTTCTTGATTCATATTTTGGCATCATTTAGAATGAACTGACAGTGCTTTGGGGTTGTGCTGCTGGAAAGTCATCCTCTGCTGTCTCCTCCTAACACAATGTCCTCCTCTCCTCTACTGCAGTATGGCCTTCTATCTGGAGAAGGTGATGAACTGTACCCGCTCCCTGCTCCTGGTGGTCTCTGGATGGGTCCCCCGTCACGTGATTGGGGCTGTGTTAGTCTCCCTTCCTGCCATCTCTGTGCTGTCCCACCTCACCTGCAGCCGCTTGCCCCTTCAGGTAAACATGTCTATTGGTGGTTGGTAGGATCAAAAACTGGAAAGGACAATATTGCTGCTACAGCTGTTAAGGCTGCAATCACTATCACCATTAGTACTAGTCCTTTAGCTGATTTAACTATTGCCCTCACTGACTGAAACCAAAATAAGCAGAGAGGAGTCGGCAGTTTGAAATCTTGCCCATGGTGGTTTGAAGCCAGAGATCCTTGGAGGCCAGCAGAGCCGTTAGCTGGCATTAGCCCTTTCAGGAACTGTAGAAGGAAAACAGCTCAGAGGCTTCAGGAGGCTTCGCCTGTGGACCTTGGCACCAGAAATGTTGACATTTCTTCTTCTCTGAGTCCTGCATGTGAGAAGATTGAGAGCAGCCATACTTCACTGCGTTTTTTTGTGCCGTTTTGATTCAAGGCCATCTGTATAAGTTTGATCCTCTCTTTTCAGCTTTGAGGTAACGGCTGCTTGCAAGATGTGTGGTGTTTTGATACCTTGTTTTTCAGGGATTTTCAACACCCCATTTTTCTATCCCCCCGCCCCCCCCCGCTCTGTCTCACCCCTCCACTCTCTCCATCTCTTCGGGGCTTGCAGATCAAAGTGGTAGTCTAATGGAGGGTTGTTAATTAGACATGCAGTTTTCTGGACTTTAATGCCTTTGAAGCTCTGACTTAGTTTATATTGCATTTAACATCTACATTTTATGTACCAGTTGCAGAACGAAGATCCATAATGTGGATTATTTAGTTAACCCTAAACTCATAATCACCTCTCCTATACACAACGGCCTCACGGGCTAAACTGTATTTGTTCTGTTTTGCTTTCACAGTATAGTCATTAGTTGCGTTGTTAAATCGCTTTAATGACGAGCCCCTTTTCTCCAGGTGACCATGTTCTTGTGCTGTGCCACCATCCTGGCCATCATCCAGTATTGTAACTTCTGTCAGCTGAGTTTTTGGATGCGCTCGGTCCTGGCCACTGCTACAGGGGTCGCCCTGCTGCTGTTGCTGTACTGCCCCTTGCACAGGTACAGGTGAGCATGTGTTACTTGCACACGTGCTTAAATACTAAATGCAAATATTCAGTACTCGCACACCGGTCAACAGGTGCTGTATATACACGGACATACACGAGTTGATATATGCAGCAGATTGATAGATGAGTTTTATTTATGCATTAATTCATTATTCTCAAACATTGTGACTTACCCAGTTGTTATGGTACTACATCACTCTAACTTCCTGTTCTTCAGCCAGGAAAAGAGGATTTAATATGAACTGCATTATGTTCGTTCGTGTGTGTGTGTGAGTGTGTGTGTGACCGTTCCTTTCTTCTGACTGACACCACTCTTCTTCGTCTTTCAGTTCCGGTAATAACAGCTTGCCAGATCATGGGTAAGTGTCTCCGTGGAAACAAAGGGGATGATGGATGAGTGACATTTGAAGGGTCAACAGGGGCGACGGCTTGCTTTTCCAATTTTTCATAACTGCAGCTCTGTCTGGCTTTTACTCAATCTCACGCTTTCCTGCTCTGTACTCGCCTATCCTTCTCTCTCTCTCTCTTCCTCTGTCTCCCCCTGTGTGCACCAACAGTAATGGCTGCTAAATGTCACTAGTGGTGGAAATGACTCATATAACCCAGAGCCAGAAGTTAGCTGACTACACTTTAGAGGAGGAGAGGAGGCTGGAAAATACTTTTTTTTTAGTAAATATATGATATGATATGATAGCATTTTGATTGGCAGCTACTTCTTAATGCTTACAGGATACAAACACTGCTTGAATCATTCATGAGCACACTGCTGTTCTAACAAAATCATTTTATGAGCCAATGTTGCAGTCAGCACGCCTTCAGGTATTTCTTTTAGCTTTTATTAGTCATGAGGTTTAGACATGAGGTTTCTGTGGTGTTTTTTTTTAAGGACAAATAACCCTTCAAACCTTCCTTACGTTCAGAATGCTTGGATGTACACTTGTGCTCATTGCAAAAATAATTACCTTAAGGAACTATTTTGGTTACAGTGTGTACATTGTTTAAAGTCTTCAGATCACAAATAAACTCACATGAGAAACTACACTTCTCAGTGCTTCATCTTTATTGTCCACTACAATGTACTTCCCCTTGCTTTGTAAATGAAGCAGATGATAGTTTTTTCTATCTGGGTAGAATATATAATAAATAGATCATTTTAATCCTCATGTAGTTTCACTTCAGATAGTGATGGTGGAATTCTCCAGCCTCCATCTCATCTCTCTTCTTTATCCTGTCAACTGTTTTCCTGTGTTTTGCTGTTTCTATGTTCATCTTGAACCACTCTTACTCTTCTTCTGTTTGTCTCCGTTTTCTCGCTCAGACTGAACATCTCCACATCCGGTGATGGTGATTCAGCATTAGTCACACCTGAACGTCCCCCGCGACCTCTTGAGCTTCTGGTCCCGGAGGCTGTGCTGGCCTTCTTCCTGCTTCTTCTCCTGGTCTGGTTCCTTAACCGTGAGTTCGAGGTCAGCTACCGTCTCCATTACCATGGCAATGTAGAGGCTGACAAACACCGCTTCAAGATCCAGACGATGCGAGACCAGGCTGAGTGGTTACTGGGCAACATCATCCCCATCCATGTCGCTGACCAGCTCAAGGTTTTTGTAGTTTTTGAAAAAGAAATATCAGACTTAATTATGGTTATCAGAACAATGCCTAATGCATATACTTTTGCTTTCTTAGTATTTTAAGATAAACATTTTAAATGATAAACATTGTAGCATCACTATCATCATAAATATAAGCCCATTTTAGAGTTCAAAATATTCCAACACATTTCCTTGTTTCCTCAGGTGACCCAGAGCTACTCCAAGAATCACGACAGTGCGGGCGTGATCTTTGCCAGTATTGTGAACTTCAGTGAGTTCTATGAAGAAAGCTACGAGGGCGGAAAAGAGTGCTACCGTGTTCTCAATGAGCTAATTGGAGACTTTGACGAGCTCCTTCGCAAACCCGAATTCAAAAGCGTGGAAAAGATCAAGACAATCGGGGCCACCTACATGGCCGCGTCCGGACTGAATGTCCGGCAGTTGGCTGAGAATGAGGACGACTCTCCACACGCTCACCTGAGGGCACTTTTCAACTTTGCCCTGGAGATGATGGGCGTCCTGGACGACTTCAACAAGAACATGCTGGGTTTCGGTTTCAAGCTCCGTATTGGGTTTAACCATGGCCCGCTGACAGCGGGGGTGATTGGCACCACTAAGCTGCTCTATGACATCTGGGGTGACACGGTTAACATTGCCAGCCGCATGGACTCCACCGGGGTGGAGTGTCGGGTGCAGGTGAGCGAGGAGAGCCATGCTGTGCTCAGTGCCATGGGCTTAGAGTTTGACTATAGAGGTACAGTTAATGTTAAGGGCAAAGGTCAAATGAGGACCTTTCTGTGCCCCAAAAGTGGGGAAAGTATATATCACGATCGCACGGAGCTGGGCGCCAGCCTCGGACTGCCTTCCATGGCATCGGCGCTGAATATGACTTCGGGATCTGTTGCCCAGGCAGCAGCTCTTCCTCCCTCTTCTGCCACTCCTTCTTCCTCCTTTCTTTCCACACTCACTCCTCAACCACAAAGTGCTGTAAGGCCTGAGCCTGTCCAAGCAAAGTCCACCGAGGTGAGGGAAGAGGGATATAGGGACCCTCCGCACCTCCCTGGGCAGTCCCCTGCCACAGACCGTCACCTCCCTCCCCACTCCGAACTGGGCCCAGAGCCTAGTGCTGCGCAAGAGCAATCCCAGGTGCAGCCTGCTCCTCTCGCACTTCAAGAGGAGGAGGAGGAGGAGGAGGAGGAGGAAGAGGTGGAGGTGGAGGTGGAGGTGGATGCCAACGAGCTATCAAAACTCAACGAGGAGTTTTATGCTCGTCTCTGATCCCTTCTCTCCTCTTCCTGTGACTTCTGTCCCCCCGCTGCCCCAGCTGCAGTCTGACTCTCCGGGACCGATTGCAGGTGCAGCATGTCCCTTTCTTCAGGCATCGCTGAAGTGTCTTCAGCACGGATGATGTAGAGGGAGTTTGTCACTCTAACGCAAACAGTGGCTATAAGAATGGCTCCTGATGTCTTTGATGGTGATGTTGCCTACGTACTGGGGTGGGTTAGACCTGTGTTGAGCACAGCAGTGTATTAGGGGAGAAGGCTGAAAAGGGTTCAGAGGGAAGGAAGACTGTTGGTGTTGTTCTTGGTGTATTTTCTTATTCATTTTTGTTATTAAGTGCCTTCAGGACTAGAACAGTGAATGAACAAATATAAATTACTGAACAAAGTTTCAACAATGTTTAGACTGCGGGACATGCTGTGGTTTCTTACTCCATGCTTTTATTTTCAATGCAAATATTTCTTTGAAAAAAATTATTATTGTTGTGCCATATCATTTGTTTTACCTTGATCAAAGTCTTGACCTTACTTAAGGGAAAATTATTTTAGATTCTATATAAGGGCCAGTGCAGCATGATGGGCTGAGCAGGGAACTATGGGAAGAATGAGGGAATCACATGAAGCAGTGTTAATTTATGTATTCTGCTTTGACTCGAGGGCTTAATACAGTATTCGTTTGTGCTCGAATCTCAGTAAAAGGAGACATGCAAAGCACGCTGCATAGATTTTAGTTTGTGTAGCAGCTAAATGCACATTTTAAGCACATGTCTTGCGCAGTGTTTTCTCGACCACTTGTATTCGGAAGTTATTACCGTGAAGTGGCCATTAAAATGGCCGCTAATGTCTTTGATGGTAATGTTGAAATAGCTTTTAAGAACATTGAAACAAAGTTCTTGTCTGTCACAACGAGTACAATCAAAAAGCACAAAATCAAATCATATAAGGGAATATAGATTTGGAGGAAAAGGTGGTTTTAAAAAGTGAGATCGTCACAGAAGCAGGAAGGCACTTTAAATATACTTAAAGTGATACTCCACCCAAGATGTGTCTTTTGAGTATGAAACACAATCCCAACAGTAGGCACTGTAGTATTTTATTTTGTTCGGGGGTATTTTATGTCTTTTTCATCATAGCAAACAGTAATGATGACTTGAAGAAAATAAGAGGAGAGAGAGATGGGGATTGCCATTCACAATCTGACCTACCCCCCTAGACCAGCATGGTGCTCCTGGGCCCTGTGGTTTTTAGTAAATGTTTCTCAAACAAGAATAAGCAGTTAATTTGTTGGGGACGGTGTTCAGTAGCTAATGTGGTGAGCTAGCAGCAGGGTGGTGTATGTGGGATTGACTCAAAGTGAAAATACAGAGCCCATTTTTGTTGTAATGAAGGAACATGACACCCAGTGCAACGATGTGGCTCATTGATATGTTTTATTAGTTTTTGGTCAACAACAGCGCTCGAAGGCACAGAGGAATATACGAGATGTCAGACTCAGACTACACAGACGATACTTGTTGATTATGATTCATTGTTGATTTTGGTCTTTTTCGTGGAATTTGTTAACCGTAAGAAAAACACACCAGACTTTTGGTGGCCAACCGAGGGGGGAGAGTTTGATCCTCCAAAGATTTTGAGTGAAGTGGGACTGTGATGGACAATCACTGTGACGCTATTGATAGATGATAGGGGGGGGTCCACATTGCCGTTTGTTAAAGTGTCAAAGCACAGATCAACCACAGTTTCTACAGTGCTTTATTTAAAACCTCACACGCAAATTTAGTTCCAATCGTTGCCTTCATCGGCAGAAGAACAACCAGACGTTGGTGAGTCAGTCCATCACTTTAGATGTATTCAATAGTTAAGTGTCGTCTGCCTTTAGCTGTGTGATTTGCTGTTGAAGGGGTGGGACTTTTCACTTTATCCAGTCACAGCTTTTATACGGAGGGGGCCCTCTGCTGTATCAAGATACTTAAATTGTGCCACTTTAATTGAGTGATCTATAGGTGCAGTGCAACCTAAACTAATTGTTTTGTGGTGCCTAAAAAGTATGACTGTATATTTTGAGTATCTTGGTTTTCAGAAAGGTTTTTTTATCATGCTGTTTTCATAATGAGGATAGATTATGAGTGTATGTTTGAGGAAATGATGCTCGTTGTGCAGGTTTTTGTTTTTGACAAATTCCATATTTCTTTCTTTTCTTTCTATTTTCCAGTTCTTTCAGTCTGAGAATAGCGGGCACCTCTGTAGTTCTCTTTGCTCTTTACTCGCTTCATGCTTTTGTCTTTACTCCTTCGAGCACTTGTTTCCCCCCTGTACTTTGGGTGTATGTGTGTGAGAGAGATATTTCATTTCTACTCCAAGTCAATAACACAGAAAAGATCCCTGTGGTATGATGCAAAAATAAATCAATCAACTACATGGCCACTGTTAAACTGTTCTTTTGCTGTTGCTACCTTATCTGTAGCGCAATGTCACACACTTAGTTGCATTCTTTAAAATGGAGAAAAGAAAGCTCTAGAGATACAGAGATGAGGAACCATCCCTTATTATGTAGCCGTCTCCATGGTGCACTCCAAACATACACAACCAGTGCCTTTTGAATTTAGGAATATGTTTAATCAGCGTGTGTGAGCTGTGATTATTTGTATCAAGTAATCATGATCATGTTAGTAGCATAAATGCATGAACATCCAAAGAAGTTTCTCCAGAAGCAGTCACTCTAAATGAAGACAAATAGCTACACAAGATCTGCTTTGTTGACACAAATCCTTGTCATTGCTTTTTCCAACGGCCACATTAATAAATGAATGCATATTCTCAACACACTCGTTTGCCAAACCTAATAAACCATACCATGCATAGTTCTGGAAACAGATGGCAATATAAGGTTTTTAAGGAAAGTTCTTGTTCTTTTCCCAGACAATTTGCCAGATTACCCGTCTGCCTCACGTTGTTGGTTGGTCCGTGGGGATTTTCAGGGCATTTCGCTAAAGCCCGAGTTTGCACAGCAGTGACCGAAACTAGCCAGAGTAGATTTGAGATTTGGGGCTGCACCTGTTGATGGGCACACCACCTCTCCAGTAGCGCACACCTGTACACGCATATGAATAAAATATTAAAGTGAACACTGCTGGCTCTGTTATCTGTGATACAGTTGGGGGGGGGGGAGGGGGGAGGGGGGAGGAGAAGTGTCTGTGATTTTTTTTTTGCATGGGAACGAATGAGCAGTTTTCTTTTTTACCAGACACACTACATTTTGAGTCTTGACTCTGCACCATACTATCATTCTGTTTTTGTTTCATTTCAATATAATTCTTTCTACACTTATGTTGAACAATAAGCATGTACTGCCAACAAAAGGGATTCTTCAAATCACTGTGCTTTGCTCACTTAAGGTTCCTTGGATTGTATACTTCTCTGACAGTGTATTAATGATGTGTATGACAACTGTTTTAGTTTTGGCAGAGGGAAAGAAGTGTCTTTAGAGGTCCAGGGCTCCAGTTAAAAATTGCAAAAAAAACAGCCTTGTACATTGAGAAGTTTATGGCATTCAGTCATCCCTTCTTGTTAAAGAAATGTAAATCTGCTTTGTGACAGAAAAATAAGGGAGAGAGTGTTTTATTAGCACTTGTTAAAATCATCACAACAAAACGGCATCGCCTAATCACTCATTTTAATTGTGACAGCTCCACATGTTTTCATTATAAATTCAACCCGTAGTGTTTTAAATTACACTGGGACAAAAATTAGACGGTTGTTTGATTTAAAATCGTTGTGTATTTGTGTTAAGTTCATGAATGAGATGTATTATACATGTTTTTGTGCACATTACCCATGTATCATTTATCAACACATGATCGTAATCTGTACACATTTGCACAAAGCACTCAGTGTTTGTACATATGCAGTTATTTTATGTCACATATAATTTTTTTTTTATTTTATACATGTGCACGTGTCAGATTTTTGCCAGAAAACAATGAAAAAGCAACATGTATTATCAAATTGGTTCAATGTGTGTCTGTTTGAGTAAGCGTGATCGGTATAATTGTATTACTTTTTTTTTTTTTCAGTATGAGAGAAATAAATCTCCAAGCAGAGAACAGTTGAGTGCACTGTGAAATATAAAAAGGAGATGAATTCATGTTAAAACCATAGCCTGATAATCAGACAGAAATTTAAAAACAAAACAAAATTGCAATTCAAAGTAAATCAGAGACGTGGGCAGTCGGGGTATATTCACATTGGTGGTTGGCCAAGTTTAGGAAAGATAGTTCCAAACCTGTCAATAATAACAGTTAGTTTAGTCAGTTTAGTATATTTTACTCAATATTCATTGCCAGAACCTACATGAGTTAATGATAAAATAACATGCAACACAGAACTTATTTTAAATGTATTAATCTAATAAATAAATATTTTTTTGGGATGTTGTATTTATGTTGAATTCAATATTAATAACTAGAATGTACTTTTATTTTTAAATGTATGCTCTGACTCGTGAACTGCTTCTAAGTATCTCCGGCGGTGCTGTAGCGCCCCCAGCGGTGAAACAGGAGCGGTGTCTTCACGTAGGGCGTGATAGCGCGGCCCCTCCCCCTCCACAGACGATCTGGAAAAGAAAAAAACTTTTTTGTATCGAAGGAATCAACAGCCGCCATCTTGTCGTGGCTCGGAATTGGGATTTCGGTCCAACACTGGTTTTTACGTAGAAAATCGAGCGTCCTTACCGCGATATGACAACGTCCTTCCCCAGAAAACGAAATCTTAACATCGCCTCGGAGACATTTTGTGCGAAAAAACGGGACTAGGATCGGTGGTCGTCGGGCAAAACCCGCTCCGTATATCTGGTTTCCCCTTCAGCGGCGATTCAGCCCCTGACGACGCTCAGCAGCGGTCTTGTTTACCGTGTGGGCAAGCGGAGACCGGAGCGTGACTTTCGAGACGATTTGCAAAAATACTGCATTTTTATGCAATTGTGCATTTTTGTGGAGCTTCGCGGGAATTTTTGCATGAAGAAATTTGACGTCACTCAAAATGGGCACTTTGAACATATAGAAATTACGACATTTCCCCCGGAGCGCAGCAGTCCGCCTGCTTTTATTACACTTGCATTTTGAATTTCGATTTTTTTTTTCATGGGGGATATTTTATTTCGGGGTATTCAACGATAATAATGTGGGTGTTGGGTGTTGGATTATCATGGGGTGAATGGCGGTGGCGAAGCGGGGCGCTATTGCATCTCTTTTGAAGAAGACACTCGCAGAGGAGCAGCTAACGCTAACAGGTAATCTAGCTGCTAGCAGGCAATTAGCTAACGTTAGCTATTAGCCACTTAGCTAACGTTAGCAGGCTGCTAATGTGTTAACCGGGAAGGTAAACAAGTTACCAGACAGAAAGTAATCATAATCATCAACTAAAGCAAAACTATCCGGACAAGAGAACAACCATGGCTGAAAACCTGCTGGACGTCGGACCTCCCAACTCTAAGCGGCCGAAGCTGACTTCACCTGCCCTGTCAGCGTCTGATGGACCAGGTAAAGGCCTCAACGCTGTTTGCACAATGTGACGTTAAAAATACAAATGCATAGTTAACTTTGCCACGAGAGCATGTTTCTTGAATGTATTGACCAGCCATGCTGCACAATTTCAAGTCAGGTCAGCTCGGTGTGTTGTAGTTAGTTACTGTGGTTTTACTGCAGTGTTGTGGTTTGGTTCTGTGGTGAGCGTCAGTTTACGAGGTAAGCTTGCCTTGTGCTAATGCAGTCTAATACAGTCCTTATCACACTAAATCACACCTCCACGCGGTAACGTCCACAAACTAGAGTTTACAAAATGTAAAGTTGCATGTTTCGTTACACCACACTAGTTTTAACTGTTTCACACTGACAACTGAGTTGGTGGATGTTAGCAAAGAGTATTTCTCCGTGATTCTGTTACTACACAGCAGTGAACCACTTTATGTAGGAAGTTGTAACCTTAGTTATCATTTCTGTCAGAGGTCTAATGGCATTATGGAGACACTCCCTGATTCATCACATACCTCAAATGATGCAACGTCTATCTTATGTCAAGATCAGATGCGGTGTCAATTCATGACATACTGCTGCTCATAAAAGAGATCCAATGTAGCTCAGCAGAGTTTCATGCTGGATCCTTTTTACAACACCTGCATTTAATCAAGAGAGATTTCATTTTATTGATTGTGTTCATGTCTGTGTGTAGTGTGACGATAAGACGGTAGTTGCCTCCGAGAGAAGGACAAAAAGGATGAATGGCAGGCGATGTTTGAAACTGGATCTCAATTCATCTACCAAGTATAAAAACATGAATCAGCGGAGACAAAAACCCAGTCATCTCCTGCCACAGCATCCTTAAGCAAGCCTATGAACCCTCAGACCAATCTGGTTGTGACGGGACTACCTGCGAGTGTACAGTAAATATTTAATCTGCTGAACTTCAACACTTCAGGCATGTAATTTTTGTGATATGAAGATATGGTATTCTGTGACACTCTATTTCTTGGCTGTTAGTTTGTTAGGAATTTCTTTCCCCGGTGGCAGCAAACATCAGACTACTCCTGGAGTCTAAACTAGACATGGCTGGGGCTAATTTAACAACAACAGCAGTCATGGGTGGAGGACAGAAAGATGGAAGCAACGCATAGAAGCGATCTGTTAAACCTGCATCAAACAATGTTTAATTGATATTAAAATCACAGAGATCACTGGCACTTAACTTTTACCCTCTCGTTGCTCAGTGTTTTGGTTTTACAGCTTGCAAATTGACTGTATGGTTGAGTGTGAATTGGTCTCATCAAACCCTGTAGGCAACTGTTTCCACTTAAAAACCCTGGGAAAACTATTGTACACACCGTGTCCAGCTAAACAACAGACAAAGTAACCCAGGGGTTGTTGAAAACAGCCAAACATCTGTCAGGTAAAAGTTTTCTCAAGTGTCAACATGAATCTAAATAAGTGGTGACGATCGATGTGTCTGCTGCATGTGTAAGTAGTCAATAGTTTTCTAACACATTAACCATAAACACATAATATGCCAGTCGTATGAAATTCCCTTTAGTGGGCAAAAATTGATTAAAGCGGCTTTAACGTTATGCTGTTTCAAGCCAGTATTAACTTGGCCTGCTGTTGTGAATACCCAAAGGTATATTCAGCAGATATCACTTTTCAAACATAGGTGTCTGGAATAAAAAGTCTTATATTTGTGCAGATACATTATGTTTTGTAATCCCGTGTCAGTGAAGTTGTAGAATGTAGATCTCAAGTCGTAGCTCGGCAAATGTATCACATCTATCAAATGGCACGTTCTCATCGAGACTAGTTTAGTTTGGCTCTGCAATAAAAAAAAAAAACAAGTTGGACAGCCTTTCAACAAAAGCGGCCGGGAAGACGACGATGAATTACAACGCGCATCACACATGGCAGAGGCACCACATGTCTGCAATGAACAATCATTAAACCCGGCCCGCCTGCTCTTTATTGTTTTCGCCTTTTACTGTGGGGACCTAACGGACCCCGTGGGACAGCTCCGGGCCACGCTGTCATTGATCGTAAATGACTGCAGATAAAGAGTTTGCGTTCAGTCTTTGATGACAGTCATGCCTGAAGCTTTGCGAGCAGTACCCCTCGGCCCTGACCTTTTGACCCTTTGCCTTTTTCAGTGGCCCCTGGTTTGATTTGCATGTCACATTTTGGGGTGTGCTGTAGCTCATGTTTATGGGGAGTGTTTGCATAATGAGATGTGTAGTAAAGCGTGCGTGTGTGTGTGTGTGTGTGTGTGTGCTTTGTTTAGGGTGTGTTCGGGGAGGTTCCTTCTTACAGTGGTAGAGAGTAAACACGGGCCTCTTGTCTCTATTCAGGCCATGTGTAACACTTGGTAGTGAGCATGTGTTTTATTAAGATGTCTTGACATCGTACTGGCTTATTCCAAATTGGGACAGTGGTTGTTGTTTAAAAAACAATGTGAATACACATCCAGAACTAATAGTGGTGCAACGGATCATAAAACACACGGTTCGGATCACAGATTGGATCAGCACAAACGAAAAAAGGGAGCTAATATAACAGAGATCCCTGGTCACGTTTGTTTGCCGATCATTGATGATCTGTATTGGCAGAAACAGATCCCTCTGTTGTTTGATTATAGCAGCTGGTCTACGGGGCTCCATCCGTCCTAAAAAGTAATTTCAACTGCTCTGAAATCAGTGTAAACCTTCATAAAGAAAGGATATAAAAGATTGTAATTTTATGGATTAAAACAAATCTTGTCATTAGTAGTTTTATTGATGTATTATAAGCTGCTTAGAGCTACTGTAAAAAGGTCATAGTTCATCTCTAATATCTATTTTATATTAATGTGAAAACATCTCCTTCAAACAACTGGATTTATTCAAGTTTCTCACCAACGATACATTTTACGAGATTACATGTGAACACATCATTATTAAGTTATAATTTACATTCGCTCAATACTAATTTTCACCGAACATAGCCAGAACGCATCATAATGTAACTGAACAGAACCGTCGTTTGTTAGCCATTAGCGGTGCTGCTAACCTCACTAGCTCTCCTGTCAATCTAAACACGGATTGGTTGTTCATGATGTAACATTATCAGAGATCGGCGACTAGAAAAGCTTAAATACCGACGTCCTGATCGCATATTTTACTGAATATTGGCGGATAGCGAACATCAGTCAAACTTTATTTCACACTGTGAAGGTTAACGTTTATCTGTGTAATTAATCCGCGGGTCACATGTGTGCTGAACCGCGAGGGGGGATCCCTCTGGATCATGAATCGACGGTGGGCCGTTACACCACTAAGAGCTACTGTTTCTTTCATAATTACATTTGAATCAATCTATAAATGGCTGATAATCTTCAGCTAATGGACCTCTTTTCTCTATCAAAGTTGGGGTGTGTATGGGTTGGGTGAGTGTCTGCATACTTGTGCAAGTGTGCTCAAGCTTAGCTAGTGAATATTTGATGCGTGCCTTGCTGAGCTCTTAGTTCAACTCCATGTGTCGGTCACGGCCATGTCGGTAGCCCCTTTCACACAGCCTGCTCAAGGTGGGCCTGTGGTGCGTTATTCTGCCTCGCTGTTGTGTATAAAAGGTACGGGGGGACAGAGTCGTTCTGCCGCTGTGTGAAAAGGGAGAGCCGGCACGGTGAAATGGGTCTGAAGGTTTTGAGACTTGTTATTTGTGTGCCCCAACCACCGGGATATGTAAAAAAATATACCCCGACGCAGTTGTGCTACACATCACACCTCTTTTGCTCACACATGATTGCAGGTGTGCTATATGAGTCGGCGTTATGCCGTCGTTGTTAGGTTCACTGTGAAAAAAGCAAAGCCGGCTTAATGGCAGATCATCTTTACGGCAGTATTGCAGAATCTTTGTTGTAAAAGGGGATGGTGAAACACCCAAATGTTCGCTTTCACTATGCAAATGGCACGTTTAAAGCCTAGCAGGCAGTCGGTAAGCTCATGACGCAGCTGCTAATGGAGCCATTTATGTTTCCGGCTACGGGGAACTAGAAATACCCTCCGAAAAAGAGGGGAGAGCAGCACGGGGGGGGGGGGGGGTCACCACTTACCCCTTCCTTGTGAAGCGTGATGACATAGTTGTCTTGTTTTTTTAGCTGGCTTTGTTTGCAGCATGGACTAATCTGTATGTATGCGTGTTTTTCCTTGTTATGATACAATCTGTTTTCATTAGCCAGTATTGCCCTTTTTAGCTGATTCCACACGCAGCAGTCATCTGTGAGTGATGTAGTGAGTGTGTGGCTGGGGAAAAAATGTTGTATATAAAAAAAAAAAATAAAAAGCTGGCTTTCAACTATAGATTTCCCAACAAAAATTCCTTTTGGAATTATTTCAAAAACACCTTTTGTTCTTAATTCTGATATTTCTTGAAATTAGGCTTTGATAAGCATTACATCTCTTGCATTCCCATTTGACCTGACCTCACATTTTGACTTACTCATTCCAACAAATGTGATACTTCACTTTGACATGGTAATTAACCGGGTATAAAAGGCATATAACCTGGTGCGGATGAGAAGAAAGGGAGTGCTTTGAGGGACATTGAGCTCCTGCCTTTGCTCTGTTGTTAAATGAGGAAGAGGGGGAAATTATATTAACTATCGCTAATATCAATGTCCATTCCAACCACATCTACCGGCATAAAAACAGGAAGTCGGTGGTAAAGTAGTTAAGCGCGCCTCTTGCTTGATTTGATTGGCTGCCTCCGTCAATTGTGATATTGTCGTGTGGTTCGACTTTTTAACTTTCATGCGAGTCTAAAAAAGGCCCAAAAATGCGGCGCAAGAGAAGAGCGCACCATCCGTTACACCACTAGTTTCTATGATGATATGTCGGTGTGTCACGAGCGATGTGAGAAGTACGAGATAAAAACAAAGGTGTTTGTGTGCCTACCTGCATAGTCAAAGTGATTTTACTCACTCGACTTTCTAAGAGAGAGGGAAGAGGAGGGGAGACCAAATCATTGCAAGACGTTGGTGTAGTTTTTTGCTGGACTGCAGCAAAGCAGTGAGTGACTGTTGAAGTTATGGCATTGTTAGAAGTAAGGGATGAAGTTACACCATTGGTCGGTACCTTTTCAACATGAATAGGTGTTTACGCTGGTGATGTCATATATGGTTTTTCTTGTTGTTGCACAACATGTTACACTACCTGTATTTTGTTGATGCCACAGTTGGATGTCATGACAGTTAATAATTTTTCCTGCGATTTTGTCTATATTGCAATATGAAAAGAATCTGGGATATTCTCTGGTCCCCTTAAATTTTGTCTTTTTTTTTTTTTTTGGGATTTTTTTTTTTTTTTTTTTTTTTTTTTTAAAGTTAAATTCGTCAATCTGAAGAACCCTTGAAAACAAAATTGTCTCTTGTAAACAATTGCGTGCTTTAGTAAATCTTTTAATCATAAACACATTGGTTGTACAGACATGAATGGTGATGACACAGCAAAAACGTAACCCTGCTCACTGCACAACTGTCAGCCGGGGGACTGCACTAAGGTCTGCGGTGAGGTCCAGGCGTGGGGCTTGCTAGCTGGAATGTAAACAAAGCCGCTGTGGTTTGCTTGCTGCGTAGCTGACACATTTATCTATGGAGGCAACGCTCCAGTGGTCCACAAATGTGAGTCCTGAATGACTCACTGAAGCCTGATTTGTGTAAAATGCTTAAACCTGGAGTTCTATCATTTATTATGCAAGTAGTGTTGACTAATTTGTGAGTCCATGATCATATGCAAATTCAGTTTTTATTGAGTGAAATCTTCCACGATTCTCAAAAAAAAAAGAAAGGAATCTCTACATCATTTCATCAGATCTCATTCCCCTACCAAAAGCAGAGGATGGATTACCCTCCCAGCTCTAAGTGGCTGTCTTGCTCTTCGTAGTGTGATACTAAACAGCAAGTGAAAGGCCTGGCGGCCATGCTGCACCTGTCCCTCTAAAGCCAGACACATGGCCTTTGGGCAAGATGACAGACGTCCCCAGTCTGGACCACTGCTCGGGTGGATTTAGCGTGTATTTATAGCCACTAGCTCCCAGACAGGAGCCACAGGGGATACAACAAAACAAAAAGGAGAGAGCAGTGTGTCGATCAGGCAGTTAGGGAATGAAGAGCATTAAAGTAAGGAGTAATGAGCAACAAATGGATGAGCGCTTGAGCGCATGTGGCTAAACTGATTGCTGTTGATCTGAGAGCGTCCATGTGGCTGCTTGCTGGTTAGTGAGAAGCCAGGGAGGGAAAGATGGATGGTCCCTTCAAGCCTTAAACAAGCTTCCTCCACACGGAGCACCTGCTTGCCTGATGCCAGGGACGGACAGCGAGCCAGCGCAGCGGATCTGGAAGGCTGTGTTTACTCTGGGAAGTACGTAGGCCAAGTGCCCTCATTAAAGGCTGGATTCTGACTGAATCTCAATGAAGACATCCAGCAGCAGCACACGGCAGATGAGAGGTTGTTTTACTGTGTCTGCCCAGTTCTGTTATCTCCCATCCTGTAGCGTTAAGACCAAGGCCCTGTTCGTCGTTCATGGTGATCGCTGATAAGCTTGATTTGATTCGGATATGTACTTTAGATAAAGTGTCATTCCTCAGCTCTCCCCACCTTCAGCTGTGCAGCTGCAGTAAAGTGCGGTCTCTGAGCCATGCTGAACATGCCCTCTACTCACTTTGCTTCATTTCAAAATAGGAACAAATCTATCCTCCACTTGAACTGAACTTTGAAGAACTGAGTTAGCATTTTTACCCGCTAGAGTCATGTTAGGCTGGGTTTGTTAAGCAACCTACTGTTCTTTTTAAAAACAGCTCTGCATTTAAACATCGCATGGGGCTTTATTATTGTGGACGTTTTGTTTTATCAATGAGACTTGATATACATTTTTTGCCGGATGACCCCATGCGTTTTGTTGCTCAAGCACTTTCTGTTGGCACCACCACTCAGACGAATGAGAACTTTATTTATTCAAGTTTACACATTAAAAACTATTTTTGCCAGGTATGGTATTACAGGAGAGTAGTGGTAAAACAGGAACCAACCATTGGTGATGTTATTAGATGAAGAGCAACAGGTGACTTTTTGTGCTTTTCTTTTTATTAAATTCTTTTACTGTGTGTTCACCACAGACATGTCATGAAGGTAAATACAGGCAGCACCTTCCACTGTGACTGCTTTATCAAATTGAAAACCACTTGTGCCCCGCCTACCTCAAAAGTTGTGATCACAGTTGCCTGCAGCACAACAGGGCGCTTAACTAACGTTACGAAATGCAACCTAAGCCGTCCTGTAATGAATGTGGGCCGTCCCAAAAATGAAATCTTTGTTTTTCTGCACTATCATAAGTTGAAAATCCTTCAAAGTCACCTTTTAACATAAACATAACATCAAAAGTGATTTGTTTGTTTGTTCATAGATGAATGATTGTGTTTGCCACAGAGCTTATTTTCTGCAATAATCCCCAAAAATGTTGTCGAGGGAAACAGTGCGACGCTAACTTTCGTGTTGGCCTCCAAAAATTCGTCATCCCTGCAGCACTCGATACCGTCGTATACTGTGTACCCCGGTGAACTGTCAGGATGGTAGGAAACATTAGATGCTACCCAAAGCCGAAGTGACATCCCCAAACGAGGACACACAAATCGTATTAATTAGTCGGAGAGGACGGCCATAATGCGCTCACATTTCCTATCTTTTTCTGCTGTTTTAGTCACTTCCATTTCTAACAAATCCTAGCTCCCCAGGCTCTCAGCATCATGTCCACACCTCTGGATGGTGCGACACAAATATTCCTCCTCCACCCAGCAGGAACCCTGAGTGCTGCTGAATTCTCTGGCGTCACACACCGTTAGTCAGCCAGTAGTGATGCTGTTATTATCGCTCCGCATCATGTTTCTGTGTCGTGTGCTGCAGGGATCAGCAGCCAGTTGGCATGTTATCCCATTAATGTCCCACTTCTGGGTGCGTTTGTGAACAGTTGGACTGTGATGGAGGAGTAAAGTTTGGTGTATGCTTGCTGTAGCGCCTTAAATATTACATCATGGCTTATCTTGTTGTCGCAGAGCTTAGTCGTGCACTTTCTTAAATTTCTGTAAAAAGGAACCAACTCCTTTCAGGCATGACTTCTACAAATACTGCTGAAAGTAAATACATTAAAATTATGATAATTAAAGATTAGTATTTAATTGATTCTTACTATTAATATGCAAGATGTACTGTTTTTTTAAAAAGTCCTGCCCTTGAGTTCATATTTTGCCAGCCAAATTAAATTGTTTACAGGATATTCGTTGCAATACATATGTTGTTTAGATCAAATTAATCTCAATTTTCTTTACTCTTCCCTCTTTCCTAGATTTGGGATCTCTGTCCTGGGATGATTTGGAGAATGACCTTCCAGATGAGTTGATCCCTAATGGAGGAGATCTGGGCCTGATGGGTGGGATGCCTTCAAACGTCGGAGCAGCACCTGGAGCCGGTGGGCCCGGTGGCGTCCCTGTCGTACCGGATGCAGCCGCCAAGCACAAGCAGCTCTCGGAGCTCCTTCGAGCCGGCAGCACCTCCGGTATCGCAGGCGCCGGGCTGAACTCGACTAGCCCTCAGGCAGGCGGTTTGGGGCCTCAGCTGGTGGGGACACCACTGAGAAAGAGTCCCCTCGGCCAGGGCTCCCCCAACAACCACCCGTCCCCCCAGGCCCAAAAGGCGGGAACGCCGACTGGAATAGCGGGACAGAACAACAACAATACTGCAACAATGGGCTTGAACACGGCGGGCTTCAACCAGGCCATGATTAACAATAGCCAGGGCCATGCCGGGCAGGTGATGAATGGTGGCCTTGCACCTGAAGCTGGGAGAGGACGGGGAGCAGGGGCGGCGGGCATGCAGTACCAGGGGCCGACGATGCAGGGGGCCGCTCCGGGACCAGGAGGAGCAGGGAGTGCGTTGGCAGAAACACTCGCCCAGGGGGGGCAGCATATCAGTGCAGCCCAGCAGGCGGGCAACATGAACAAGGTGGGTCACACACTCCTTTTCCACCACTTTTATTTTAAGTATAGGTTTTGTTCATGTTTAGGCAAGAATGCATCGGGACATACGGAGCATGTTGCTGGCTAAATTGTTTTTTTTTTTTTTTTTTTTTTTTTTAAAATCTGCACAGCATTGTGTGGATGGGTGGAAAGTACCATTTTAACATTGGACACAGATGAATGTGATCCATTTGGAATCTTCCTTAGACGCTTGACTAATCCAAACATGTTACGGCGGTCAATATTATCTTGTTACCCAGCAACTTTGAACTCAAGTGGAGCCATAATTTATTAATCCTTTACTTTATATAGTTGCATGCTCTTATTTTGAAATTAAATCAACTTTAGCGGACAATGAAAACTATGATCCGCTCTCATATATTTGGCTTAATGCATGTTTTTTACTGCAGAAGTTAAAAGTACCCTGTTGAGTTTTCTCCATATGCAAACAAAGTTTTATTTCTGACCAAAAAAATACAGCGTATGTTAAAAACCACAGAAAACAAACATGTTAAAAGCTTTTCCCATTTCCTTAAAACATTTTCAAAGGCGTTGAATGTTTTTTTTAAAACCAGTATCGTTTACGTCGACCTCTGCCCTCCTCTTCTCGAATTTGATTGGCACATTGGTTGCCTTTAGTAGGCATCACCACCAAATGTTGATATAT
>NW_022280061.1:1882007-1882326 GCF_004355925.1 Anarrhichthys ocellatus | reverse complement strand
ACACACACACACACACACACACACACACACACACACACACACACACATACACATCTGAGAACATATCGCCAAACCTACCTCAGTAGTCCTATTTTAAGTGGGGCCTTGTTCTGCATACAGTGCTTTGTTTTTTAAATGCATTTGTGAGAGTGTAATTGCTCGCTTAATTGGCTGGTTAATGAGATCGGAGATGCTTCATGACCGGCCGTAACGCCACACCACTCGTGCTTTGTTTCAAATGGCTTGGCCCACTCACATGCTCCTCTTGTGCGGTGTGTGTGTGTGTGTGTGTGTGTGTGTGTGTGTGTGTGTGTGTGTG
>NW_022280061.1:1800144-1881997 GCF_004355925.1 Anarrhichthys ocellatus | reverse complement strand
GTGTGTGTGTGTGTGTGTGTGTGTGTGTGTGTGTGTGTGTGTGTGTGCGTGTGTGCGCGTCTGTGTTTGTACACTCTGTCGGTTCATCTGCACTTCTCTTCTCTTCTCTCCCTGTCCGCTCATTTTCTGAGCTCGTGTTTTGGTACTGAGCCAATAGATATTGCCGTCAACTGTTGAGTCGTCGTCGTGATGCGTCTTGGGACTCTAAATGATGTGTGTGAGAGTTTGTGTTGTCTTTGGCTGCTTATACGTATGCTTTCCACCAATGTGGTTTCACAGGAAATCAGTAGGAAGCCATCTATTTTACTGTCTGTCGGAGCCAAGACACTGGAGCGGTATGTAACCACAACACATACACAGATGCTGCAAGCTACTGAGAAGAAACCTGGACAGATAGTGAATGTGTGTTTCGAGGATTCATTCTTAAATAGAGTGTGTGCACATACTTTAACCACACGAAAGAATAAAAACTGATGTAGAAGCAGGACTGTCAGCATTTGCAGGAAAAGGTGTGTGTGTGTGTGTGTGTGTGTTATAAGCTGTGATTATCATGTCACCAACAGCTCTAGAGATGAAAACCACTAGACCAAGTCTTTCTGTGTGACTTCCTCCGTTGTGCTTTAATTGTAGGTTAATTAAATCTCTTTCTGGGCATCTGTGTTGGTTAGAGACCACTGCCGATCCCTCCTGCCCCACGCTCCTTTGTTATTGTAAATGCACGAACACTCCCCTCACTTTCTCTGGCTTATTGGGTGGCTGCTTGCCCTGTCAGTCACTTAGGGACTGGCATTGTAAACCACTTAATCAGTTAGAATGACAGAGGGCGAGTGCAATGAGGAAGGGAGGGAGGGAGGGGAGTCTCAGCTGAATAGTCTGGCCTGGCAGCAGAGCTTTGAGATGATAGTTGGCAACTGTCCTGACTGCCGATGTGTGGAGTGTGTCGGGGGGGGCTGAATAGGAAGCGCAAAGCAAAGGGTGTGTGCATCTGTGCACGTGTGTGTGTGCAACTTTGTGTGTCCGCCTGCTCAGCTGTGTTGAAAGGCTGCCAGTGTCTAGTCGACTCAGCTGGGTCTTTTTTATCTGGTCTGTTGGAGCGGTGTCAACAGCCTGAGGGGATACAGCCTGGCCTGGCAGAGTCTGGTCTGGTCTCCCAGCAGCTTTGTGGATGAGAGAGCGCCAGTTGATCAGTGTGTCTGTGCAGCTTGGTACTAACACTTATTTTATGGTGCCTCACATCTTAATGGATGCTGTCATGGTTCTTGTTGAGGGTGGGCTATGTGAGTATTATCTCTCTCTCTCTCTCTCTCTGTCTCTCTCTCTCTCTCTCTGTGTGTGTGTGTTTAAAAAGTTAATTGATAAAAAAAAGTGTAAACTCTGTGTAGAAACTATAGTGGTGCAACGGATCATAAAACTCATCTTAAAACACGTATTTGATCAGCAAATATGACATGTGAACACATCATGATAACGTTTACCTTGCCTGAACGCATCATAATGTTACTGAACAGAACCTTTGTTCATTGGCCATTAGCAATGCTGCTAACGTTACTAGCTCCTACCCCTGTCAATTTAAACACGGATTGGTTGTTCACAATGTAACATTGTCAGAGATCGGTCACTAGAAAAGCATAAATGCCGACATCCTGATCGCATATTTTACTGAACATTGGCGGATAACGATCGCCAGTAAAACAATTTTTCACACTGATAACGTTAAACTGTAATTAATCTGTACGGATCAACATCCGGATAATAGTTGGCGTCCGTGTATTGATACAGTATTGCCGCACAAAATATTGCGATACTTTGAATGCAACCATAGATATTAAAGGGTAAGCTACATTAGTATACGTATAAAAATTATATTTAAATCTGTTACAACGGCTAACAGATTTCTATTATCCTGTATAGGGCTGAGCAATATGTTTGGTATCAGGATCATTATATGAATAAGAATAAATTGACAGTATCGATATTTATCACAATATAGACAGATGCAAAGTCATGTAAAATAAATAAATTAAAACTCTCATGGTACATATTGCTGTGAGTGTAGGAAGTTAATGTATGAGCCCTAATCAGCTGAGAAATCGAATAACCTCTGGTCAAAGTGGCGAATGAAAAAACACTTTGCCAAGAAAGAACAGAATTTATCTGGGGGCTCAGTTACCCACCTACTGCAATGTTTTTAACTCTGTTGTTTCTGATGTTTCCACTGGTCTCAAACTCTACAAGGACTAGCTTGAGAAGGGAGTGGGAGGAGAGGTTGTAAATGTTTCTGTCGTGCAGCGCTGTAGAAGTCCATCCTGCCAAAAGCTCGCGTCACGCTGAGCTGTCCCGGTGCCAGAGCATCGGCTGCTCTAGATCGAACCGAGCACAGTCTCCCTGGCACAGCTCCGATAGGGCCTGCATCACCAGAGGGGGTCCTGTAGTGACACATTGGCATTGACATAAAGGCAGAACCTTTGGTGGGAAGTTTGTGCTGTTTTGACTAATGTGGGTGAATAATAATTACCTGCAAGTAAACAATAACATCAAGACTTCTAATAGCTGTGCCTGTTTGCTGTTAAAGAATGCAGAGTCTGATTCAGTTCTGCTAATGGCGGCCCATGATTTTCAGATAGTTAGCTGTTCAGAGAGCAGTGGAATGTAAATGAAAAACAACTGGTGGAACAGTAAGAAATACATAACATTAATATTTTAATTACTTTATTTATAAACTCTGACATTGGCATATCCACAAATGGACATGCCAATGTCCTTCTATAATCAGTGTTTCAGTACTAACCATACTCTACACTTAACACATGTTGAAGCTGAAATTGCTGCATATTTCAAATTCTTTGGGTGGGCAGTGTTGTGACATTGACAGCTTTGCAAGCCCAAAGAAAAACGTGTAACCCATTACAACTTTTGACATTTGTCATTTTCTTTGTCGTCCATTCAGCAGCAGGCGGCGATGCTCCCGCTGGCCGGTGTGGCGGTGTCTTCGGCCGTACCCACAGCCGACCCGGAGAAGCGCAAGCTGATCCAGCAGCAGCTGGTCCTGCTGCTTCACGCGCACAAGTGCCAGCGGCGGGAGCAGGCCAACGGGGAGGTGAGAGCCTGCGCCCTGCCTCACTGCCGCACCATGAAGAACGTCCTCAACCACATGACCCACTGCCAGGCCGGCAAGTCCTGCCAGGGTGAGTCGGAGCATTTCGAAGCAATCGGAAAAGTTGAAATTGAAAACTTTTTCTGAAGTCCACTCCCCCTTTTTGCTGTTTAAGAATTTGCTGCTGTGTGGTCACATGATTAAAGGTTTAACACAACATAAACTCAGTTCTTTCTAGCCGCCAATCAATGTTCATTGCACTCTTGACAAAGTAAACAAATATAATATGGTTATAATCTGGATCTGGTGTAAAGTCTCCAGCTTTGCCGGGGATGAAGGCTGGAGTTGATAAGCAGACAGTGTTAGCTAGCTATGTATAAAGAAAAGAATACAGAAATAAGTTTAGGAAAATAAATAGGAGGAAAAATAACATATACATTAATAAATACATAAATAAATAGATACTCAAATGAAATGACTAAATAAATGTAAATAATGTAATAATAAATGAATGTAGATAATACAGGAATCAATACAAAGATAAATAAATAAAGGAGCAAATGAAAACAAATGTCTGTCAAATTTTATCAATTAAAATTAAATACAAATATTAAAATTAAAGGCTGCATAATATATGATGTTTATATAGTCTTTTAGTCATGGTATGGATGGGTTTTACACCTCCCACAGTCAGAAAACAACAGATTAAACCAGCAAGCAATGAAAAACATATGGTGAGAAAAATTTCGTCAACATAGAAAAGGATTCCCGTAATGGGACAATCGTGTTCACTGGATGTTGAGATTGGACAGTGAAGATTAAAACTCGACAACCAAATGACAAGTATAACGCACGTGGACTATTCCTATATTTCATCTAGGAAAGACACTTAATGGCTTGTGAATTTTTACCTTCATGGCCATGAAAATGTTTCCCTTAACCCCTTGTTGCTCATACTTTGGGGATTTCCATCCATTCTAATAACACTCGCCTCCTACCTGCTTGCCCACTTGCATGTGTGCTGTTTCTCCCCTATGTTGTCTCTCTGTAATGGTGATATTGTGCGTCTGTCTGCTGTTAAACCACCAGCATTGCTGTAATCAAAATCACCTCAAGCTACTTTCATTTATACTTGTTTTAATGTCTTGCTCTGGCCCTGGACTTGAATGCTTAAGTTAAATTTCATGCCAAACCAACTCCGAGGCCAAGATGTGTGAAGGAGTCAAAGTCTCTGTTCATTTCCTCTGACTCAGGATCTCTGCTTCTGAAATAACTGTGGACTGTAGACTTTGGGGCATATAAGAAAAACAAAGTCCTCTCCCTAGAGTTGAGTGCTTGGTGGCAAACTGTCGGCATTAAAATACCGAACCCTCTAAGTCTCTTATCTTTCTGTCTCTTTTTTTCTCCTTGCAGTGGCTCACTGTGCGTCGTCCAGACAGATCATCTCCCACTGGAAAAATTGCACACGACACGACTGTCCCGTCTGCCTGCCGCTGAAGAACGCCAGCGACAAGCGCGCCCAGCAACGTGAGTACAAGCAGCAGGCTCGGGGCCCGCTGTCTCTTGACCATTGTCGAGTCGCTCAGCGCAGCACAGACGCCAAACGCAAGGCTCAATTACTTCCATTGACTGTGCTGAATAAGCAGGACATCTCGACATGGCAAGCTCTGTGTTTGTCTGACAAAGGCCCCCGTGTTTATCTCCAGATCATGCTGGTAGATTGAGTTCTAGTAGTCCATAGTGACAGCCTCAGAAAGAATTCCACCTGCTTGTGGCTTTCCTGAAATTAGCCAAAGATGCACCGATTTGTGTTGTTCTTGGCCGATCCAGATTTTCTTTCTCACTATTATTGACAGCAATGCTCAGGACCAGTTTTACCACCGTCCGGGAGAATACTTTGAACCAAATCAATGTCGGTGTTTTTATCATCTATACTGGTTATTTGCATGAAAAACAAACAATTCAAATAATTAGAACATTATTGATTGTATGCAAGAGAAAAATCTTGTCATTAGTAGATTTTAATTATGTTTTCTAAGCTGCTTAGAGCTCGTGTTGGGATGTTAAACAGGTCGTAATTCCCCTCTTAGAAAGCATCTTCAATCAACTACTTATTCAAGGTTCTCGCCAAAAACCGACATTTTGACAAGATTACATTTGAACACATCATGATGGTGTTGTTATAATTTAATTTCAATAGTGCTTGAACGCACCAAAATGCAAGTCAATTCAACCTCGCTTACCTTTAGCTGTCTCGCCCCACTCTGAGCCGCTCGTTGTAATTACGCTGAGCGGCATGTTTGGAATGAATTACAATACAGCTGTATATAGTCGCGTGCGTGTGGCTGTGGCGCTACTGTATTGTGTGCCAACGTAAAACTATCCTGCAGCGCATGTATGTAAATGTGACTGGCAACATTTGAGACTGATGCGGACAATCAGCTGAAAACTGGTCGGCTGTTTGATCTCTATGTTTACGTGTTGGCTATTTGTATGTTTTACTATTCAGGGAATTCATTGCTCCTCCACATTTACTAAAAGCACTCGGTGAGTACGAGTGGTCCTGCTGGGCTTGTAATCTGATACATAATAAAGAAAGGAGTGTGATGGAGGGAGGGGGGGGAGACAGAGAGCGTGTGCTAGAGGCGTCTTGCTGAGCCATTGGCTGTTTACTGCTACTCCCCTCTAGAGCACAGTCGAATTTGACACTCTTTGCCTCGCACTAAAACAGTTTTTCTTTCTGTTCTGTTTTTTCACTCTCTTCATGTAACTGTTGTCACAGATTCACAGTCTGTTCTTTTGTGCCCGGCCATCTTTTCCGGATTACTTAAACCAGTTACCATTTTCTCTCTCATTGTTTCTTGCTTGTTTTCTATTTCTTTACGTCACCTCTCTGCTCAGCATCTTTCATCACTTACAGCATTCCAGAGTTAGTCTGTCCCTGTTTGGCTTGCATGTTAAAGAACATGATGCAGAGGCTTGCCTCTCCTGCCAACACAAGCAGAACGCAGTATTTCTTTACCCTTCCTCCTCCAATTTTTGTCTTTTCACAAACCAAGAGATTTTCTTTAGCCCGACCAAAGCCTGAACCCAGAAAAATATGCTAATGCTCTGTCCCCTGAAGGGATTAATGCATTTATTCAGTTCACTGCTCTGTAAATGGTTTAGCCTTACATTATGTATTGTTTTGCCACGTGACTTCATCTTGCCAGAGGTCAAAGTGTGTAGGCATGTGTGTTTCGTTTCTAGGTCTTCGCCAAGTCTTGTCGCTGTGTTTTTAAAAAGCAGATTCTTCTCATATTTATTGGGCTTGGCACACAGCATCAACATTTGCATTTTGTTTGCGTTCTTTAGCTGGTGCGGCAGTGAGCAAGATGTTCCAACATTTCAAATTGTATATTATGTGATTATGTGAATATGATTGCGTTTGAGTGTTTTTTGGCCTGACTGCTCCGTCTCTCTCTCCAGCCATGTTGAGCTCCCCCAGTACGGGCCTCCAGAACCCCATGTCCTCAGTTGGTGTGGGCCAGCCCAGTGCTCCCACCATCAATACCTCAACCCCCATAGACCCCAGCTCCATGCAGAGAGCCTACGAGGCACTTGGGCTGCCTTACAGCAGCCAGACCACTGGGCGGGCCCCGGGAGGCCCCGGACAGACGGCAGGCGCACAGAATGCCCAGCAACAGCTTCCGCAGTTGAGATCCATCAATGCACTTGGTAAAACCAAACAACTTGATTTTTTTATCCCTACACTTTTAGAAACCTTCCAATATTGGTTCCTTTCTAAAATATACAAATGTATATATTGATCGATATGCACAGCATGTGTGAATGCACAGCACTAGAGCTGCAACAATTAATTGATTAGTTGTTAACTGTTAAATTATTGGCAACTATTTTGATAGTCAATCAGGTTGAGTAATTCTTTAAGTATAAAAAGTCAAAATTCTCTTATTCCAGCTTCTTCAATGTATATATTTGTTGGTCTCTTCTCTCAGTCGTGACAGTAAACAGAATAACTGAGTTGTCGACATTTTAATGACGACAACCAATCGATAAATTAGGAAAGTAATTGACAGCTAAATTGACAATGAAAGAAGTCGTTAGTTGCAGTCCCACACTGCATAGCCAACTTCAAGGCTCCTAAATGGGTCAGAAATGTATGTTTATGTTTTTTGTTGTTTAGTAACATAGTACGCTTTAGTTGTATAAATGGCGGCCATATTGTATATGCTGAGCTCGATTTGAATTTTTTTTTAATTCAAGGAGTAGTTGTTTAATCGGTGTTCTGTATTCACAGGTAACCAGATGACTCTTGGAGGTGCAGCACTGTCCGTGACCACTTCAGAACAGACGAACCTGCACACAGACTCCCTTCCCAACACACTCAACACTAACAAGTCAGTCCCAGCCAACGCCTGCATTGCATTTGTTGATCCTAAATGTTTATTTAATTGCAAGAAACCTTATGTAGCTACTTTTAAAAAGGTCCTGATGCAAATATGAGTGCAGTTGCCTGAAAAAAACACAATAAAACCTATATTTCAAAACAGAAATATAAGCCGTAACTTCTGTCGTCCTGTTTCGCCTCCAGTCAGCTGCTGTCAGACGGGTCAGCTATGGGCTCATTGGGCAGCCTGCCCACAGCAGCACCCATCTCTGCCACAGGCACCAGGAAATCGTGGCATGAGCATGTCACTCAGGACCTGCGCAATCACCTCGTACACAAACTGTAAGTGCACAGCCCTACTGGAGAACTGTCAGACTTGTTGGTGTCTTTATTTGTTAGTCACCGTATCTTGGCTGTTCTTTCTGACCCTGATTGTAAATGTACATTGTTGTTGTTTTTTTTTTTTAAGTACAGTAGTAGAAATTAAATATTCATTGCTGCAATTTCTGTACTCCTTGTGGCAGAGTACAAGCCATATTCCCTACCCCCGACCCGGCAGCTTTGAAGGACAGACGGATGGAGAACTTGGTGGCCTACGCCAGAAAAGTGGAGGGGGACATGTACGAGTCAGCTAACAGCCGGGTAGGTTTCAACTAGGAAATACCTTGCTCACCTTATCTAGACCACACACACACAAAGCCGTTTTTCTTTTTAGTAGATACACAGTATGCTCGTTTTTTTGTCAAATTTACCGCCTCCTTCCACTTTCCCCGTTCCTCCCCTCAGGATGAGTACTATCACTTCCTGGCTGAGAAAATCTATAAAATCCAAAAGGAACTGGAGGAGAAGAGGCGCTCAAGGCTGCAGAAGCAAATCATCAACCAGGCACCTCTGGCCACCCAGGGGAGCCAGCAGCCCGGCCTCCCCCAGCCCAGTGCCTTTGGCCCAAGGCCACAGAGTGAGTGCAGTGTTTACAAGACGACAAACATTTTTGAAACGGGACGAGATTCAGAAACCTTGGACAACCGTTTGCGTCCTTGATATTCCTGATAATATATGCAGTTTGTTTCCATTTTTGTTATTAAAAAGAATGAGTTGACATATTACCCAGCTATGGTTGGGTCATAGTGATACCAATAACCTGAAGAGATCTTGCTATTGTCTACCTTTTTTTAAATATCTGTGGTTTCTTGATTTGTCAGATAATTTATTCACTGACTAATGAATATTCTCATCTGGGTATTTTATCTTTAGAGTATGCGTAGGTGTCTAAATTGAATTTCCAGACAATTGCTGTATATCCAGCCATTTATCATGTTCGATTTCTTGTATTCTTGGAAAAAGTTGAGAATATTTAACCATGCAGCAGAAATGATTTGCCTTTTTTCATTACATCCGGCTGTGCTGTTCTTCAAGCTGCTTTATGGTTTAATGTTTGTTTTTTTTCTTTTTGTTTTATAGATGGACCTGTTCCTCTGCCCAACATGCCAAATCAGATCATGAATCGCATGCAGGTGTCACAAGGTATTTGCACACCGTATTTTCCAATTCAGATACAACGAAAAACAAAGATGTGGAAGATGTACAAATGAAGAGGAACAGTAAAGATGATTCGGGGACAAATACTCGCCAAACATGATCAGGAAGTCTGAATGAAGCAGAACACATTAACTGATGATTCCATGAAAGGCAAACAAGCACAGGGAAGAGACAAAAGTTAGTGTTGTGTTAAAAGATGCCTTCTACTGCACCTAGGACGTACTTTAGCATACATACTACATAACTGTGTAGCTTAAGCCGCTTGAAAAATGACATCTGCTTTGGTATAACTTGAACTGAAAGTTTATGTATGCATGTTTTTTGATGTATAAACTTTCACCACTATCTTTGATTGTGTAGTACTTCTGAGTTCTGTTTGTCCATGGCTTAACATTTTGGTCCCCTGTTCCGTACAGGAATCAACCAGTTCAACCACATGGCTCTGCCCAACGCCCAAATATCCCAGACACCGATGGGAGCCCGCGCTGCCTCACCCATGAACCACCCACAGCAAATGAACATGAGCTCCGTCCCAGCGGTAAAGAAAGCAGAGGGACACACACACACACACACACACACACACACACACACACACACACACACACAGGCATATAAGTAGCATGAGCTAACACACAGTTGCTGGTAAATCCAGGCTCTGTCTGCACAAGCTACCTCGGGCTTATTTAAAATGTAGTCGACTGGTCCGGTCAGGAGCTGGTGAACGTTAAGATGGACAACGCAGTAAAGAAGCCACTGTATCTGTGATGAGCTACACATTTCCTTAATCTTTCATCAATCATGTACTAATCAGTCAAAGCAAATACTAATTACTAATAATGTGATATTTGAAGTTATTAAATGTGTAAATATGTCTAATGGTATATGAAATAAATTAAGATAATGCCATCAGTCCGGATTTTACCAGCTTTTCTGGACAACCTAAATTCGATGTGGTGAAACATGCAAGGACTGTAAAGGGAGGGAAGTCCAGTTACACACACAAAAACACGTATTGTAGATGGAAGAATGTCATTGTACATTATTATGGGGCTGGAATGCCAGTAATGTGATTGGTCTCTGCCACGGCTCAGTGGAAACTCCTGTCACTGTGCTCACACTAACGCCATCTTTTCCTTTGCCTTGTTAGATGGGCATGTCTCCCTCCAGGATGCCCCAGGCCCAGGGCTTGATAGCCGGACATGGCGGTGGCAACATGGTAGGCCAGACGGCCAGCCAGGGACAGTTTCTGGCTCAGACCCAGTTCCCTCCGGGATCAACAACAGCCGCTGCAACGGGGGCCATGACTGTCACTGTGGGGCCCGGTATAGGCCAACCACCTGCACAGGCTGCCGTCACCCAGGTGAGACATGGCGAGGGCTGTGGAGCTGTAGTAAACAAAGTGGGTTAACGGATTGGTTTGGCTGTTTTCAGTAATGCTATCCTTCAACAAAGTTCTGCTAATTTCGGGGGACTAAAACTCAAACTACTTTCACCAATCATACTACGCACTAATTGCTCTTAGATTGTTCCCATGCCAATCACAAGGTGCTCACTAAACCTCAAATTGTGGGTGGTGTTGTGTTTGTCTGGTTGACCTTATGCTTGTATGTTTGTCTGCTAATCTTGTGCGTATGTCCGCCTGCCACTTGTGTGTGTCCTTCTCTCCAGCAACAGCAGCAACAACAACAACAGAGCGCTAACCTCCCCATGAATGCACTTGGCCCCTTGCTGGGCCCTCAGCTATCCTCCTCCCAATCCCCCTTGCACACCACACCTCCTCCTGCTGCCTCCTCTGCCTCCACGGCCGGGGGGGTCACTAACCTGCCGCACCCCCAGCCCTCTAGCCGCAGCTCCACCCCCACCCTCCCTGGCCCCGCCCAGGGTGCCACCCCGCCCCGCCCCACCCAGCCCCAACCCCAGGTGGAACTCCCTGCAGCAGCACAGACGCAGCAGCCCCCACCTCAGCCCCCTACCACGCCGGTGAGACTGAGACCCTCAGCATGCCCTCCAAACTCCCATCCCTTCTGACTGTCATGTACCAACCCGTCCCATCCACCTTTCTGTCTGATAACTGCATCTTCACCACTGCTTGTAGCATTCATCACAATGGGAATGTTAACATCTGTCAACAACGGAGCAATGAAACCAATATGGAGGGCTTCATCTGTGTTGTGGCTTCAGCCCTGCATGCAAAAAAAACGCAATTGAGCCGTTGCCAATACCTCATATTTGTCTTTTCTGTCTCTATCCCTCCCTCCCCCGTTTCAGCTGTCTCAACCAGGGGCCGGTCTGGAAAACCGGGTGCCCACGCCAGCCTCGGCTGCCAGTGCCGACCTGCACTCGCAGCACGTCGGAGCAGACCTGCCTGTCCAGGAGGTCAAAGCTGAGGCACACCATGACCAACAAGAGTTTAAGGCCGCTGGCGGCAAAACTGAGCCCAAGATGGAGGTGGGTTGAATCGATGTGTTTTTAAATACATGTCAACTGATTTATCTATCCATCCGTTGATTTATGCTGCTGTAAACTGCACTCTCTTTCCAATGAATCGGTCTTGTTGTATCAGCCATGGCGTGATCGATCCACATTAAATAGTTTCTTTGTCAATGTCATTCTCAAGTTCTGTATTTATCACTTCCATTCATTCAGTCAGTCACAGTGGGCCCTTGACTGGTGTGCTAGTTGTAGCTCGCACGCTGTTGGCCTCAGTTTACTATGCATAAAAAAAATATTGAATTAGTTTCACACAGTGAGTTATGAAAATGTTATATTTGGGAAAAGGAGAGCACAGTTATTGGATCGTAAATATCGGCAGATACCCTCAGTTGAGGTAATGAAATCTGTATCAAGAGAAGTTGCATCTGTGAATCCTTAATTTTGAGAAAAGTTTCACGCCTGCACACTGACTTCAGGCCTCAAAGTTGATTCCAATAGATAAGTCAGATCTTCACCTTAGTCAAAAGGTTCAACTTGGTTCAAAACGTTGCCTAATCGAATGTGGCTTTCAAAATACACCTGCACCTACGTGATACGTGTATAAGTACACTCCTTTATCTTTAGTATTTAGATTATCAACACGGACAATTTCATGGGATGATCATCAAAGTCTTGAATATGAGAGACCAGTGCTACCAGTCACCCAACATTCCATAGTGTTCACTTTTAAAACATGACTCTTATATAATGGGTCACTCTCCTTTTTTTTGTCCATAGACTGAGGAAGACTCTGCTTCAACGGTGGTTAAGAAGGAGGAGCCAGAGGAGAAGCTGGAGCCCATGGAGGTGGAGGAGAAAAAAACGGAAATGAAGACAGAACCCAAAGAAGAGGAAGAGGGTGGAGCCAACAGCACGGCCTCTTCATCCCCCTCTCAGTCACGGAGGAAAAGTGAGTCTGATGCCAAGAATGAATACAATCTGTGCAGAGTCTGACCGATCCACTCAGTACGCGGGTAAACGGGTTCCCGTCATTGCCAGTAATGTTAATACATCCACTCTGTCAGCCGTGAGACGCTCATGACTTAGTATGAGTTTGGCACTGGAGACTCTGAACAATGTCTAGACTCTTGTAAGGCTTCTTTGAGCTTGGCTGCACTTTACACACATAATGAACCGGCTGTGCACCTGCTGCTAGAATACACCCGACGAATCAGGATGTTGCTGATGTGTCGTTTCTGTTTTTGGATTACTAACACGTACCTCGTCCACTATTCATTCTTCAGTCTTTAAGCCCGAGGAGTTACGCCAGGCTCTGATGCCGACTCTGGAGTCTCTCTACAGGCAGGACCCCGAGTCACTGCCCTTCAGACAACCAGTAGACCCTATGCATCTGGGCATCCCTGTACGTAGCACACATGCACTTCAATGCTTCAAACGCAACCTTTTGAAATGACGAATGTGTTGCCTGTGGGATGTTGTTAAATGTTGTGCAGTTTTGATGGATGCCCGTAATTCAGCTGCACTGTTTCATTTCTATTGATCTCTAACACATACGTGTTCTTCTCTCTGCAGGACTACTTTGACATTGTTAAGAACCCAATAGACCTGTCCACAATAAAGCGTAAGCTTGACACAGGCCAATACCAGGAGCCCTGGCAATACGTTGACGATGTCTGGGTGATGTTCAACAACGCCTGGCTCTACAACCGCAAGACGTCCCGCGTCTACAAGTACTGCTCCAAGCTGGCGGAGGTGTTTGAGTCAGAGATCGACCCCGTCATGCAGGGCCTGGGATACTGCTGCGGGAGGAAGGTGAGCTGAAGGGGGTGTTAAAGAGGCAATAAATGGAGTAGGGAAACGTATTTTGTCCGTTATCCATAAATGGCTGTAACAAAAAGGATTTTTTTTTTGTTCAATTGTTGCCTAATTACAAAAAATCCAATGTTTAGTACTTCTCTTTTTGACTCAGAATGATGAGTACGAGTTTGACTGTTCACTAAAGATGAGGCAAATTTAGACGCTAAACCAACAGCTCCTAATGAAAAGGAATTATGAAATGAATAAACCTTGTTTTTTTTCACCACCTTTGTCATGTTGCTTGTGTCTGCAGTACGAGTTCTCCCCTCAAACCCTCTGTTGCTATGGCAAGCAGCTCTGCACCATACCTACTGGAGGCACATACTACAGCTACCAGAACAGGTACAGGCGTCTACGCATTAATGTGTGCTTCTCCGCCGTAAACGCAGCTACGTATTCAATAAAATCTGTTGGAATTGTAATCTCACTGAATCATTTTCTACGTGTCACACAATCTGCATGCACAGTTGTTCACAAAGCGTTTTCACGGGCAAATAAATGCAGCAATTTGAAGCGTATTAGGCGCCGCCTGCAGCCCGGGATCTGTTCCTCTGCAGCTCTAGAGGGACCACTGTGATCCGGGCCTGTAGTCTCATCCTGACAGCTTCGGCTTTAATGGCTCTACCTCTAGGTCCTGGCACGGCGAGAGACTACAAAATGGTTTTGCTCACAACAACATCTCTTAACAGCCAGGTTGCCAGTGTTGCACATACAGGGAAACACGCTGAAGACTTTAAACCCAGAAGAGCGCTGGGCACAGAGCAACAAAGCAGTGGGTTGATTGTGATTTGCTCAGCATCTATCGGATCCATCCAGCAGATGACTGCCTGCACCACAGTCCCTTGCACCCCCTGCTGCATGAACAGCATTACTGCAGCCCCCCCCCTTTTTCCACACTTCAACTGGGCACTGTTAAGCAGAGCAGCTCAGAAGCGGTAGTGATAGAGCACAGCCTGACAGACAACATGCGGCTCCTGCAGCACACTCCATTTACACTCTCAACGGGAGCTCAGGGTTTTCCCCGCTCTCTGTTATAAAACATGAAAGTTATTTTGTGCAGACTCGTGTTGAACACACAAGTAGCCGAATATTAAGTGAGCGTTGAATGTGTTGAATTTTGAATGTCATTTTTGCAGGTATCATTTCTGTGAGAAGTGCTTCAATGAGATCCAAGGGGAGAGCGTGACGTTGGGGGATGATCCTGCACAGCCACAGACGTGAGTATACTGCCTATCGATAAAGCCACTAATGTAATACAAGCAATTCAGATTAATCAACGCATGTATTTCTTCAACAGCCGTAGTGTTCTTATTGAAGCGTGGCCCCCACGCAGACTCGGCCTGCAATGAGAGAAGCGAAGAGCATAGGACTGAAGATAGAAAAAAAGAAATCAACAGTGTTTTTTGTATTGGTCCTATTGTTCTCACTAACTCTCCTCTGTCTCTTCTTTTCTTTTCTCTGACACTTCAGGATGATATCAAAGGACCAGTTTGAACGGAAGAAGAACGACGTACTCGACTCTGAACCGTAAGTAGACACAAACCCTCTCAGCGAGGAGGACTAATGCAGACGGAGCTCATGTCGTGTTCTTTCTGCTCTTCTTTTTTCCCCCCACTTGCATGTTCCTCATCACATCTTACATCGTTCACATCTGGCTTCATGTTTGTGCTTTTGGTGAACAATCTGCACATTTTCTCTCCGGAGCTCTCGGATCAGTCACTCGGGCTTCAGTGAGGCCTCGGGGCAGCTCGGCAGCACCACCTGCTTCGTGTCAAACACTCTGTCTGACCGATGAGTTCACATCGTTATTGTGACTTTGTGTTAAATAAGATGTCCTCTCTCCAAGGCACAATGGCTTTGGTTGCTAAGTGTCTGACTGTATGCTTGCTTCTCTTTAGGTTTGTTGAATGTAAAGATTGTGGACGGAAGATGCACCAGATATGCGTCTTGCACTACGATGTCATTTGGCCATCTGGGTGAGCTGTCGACTCCTACTTTTAGTAGATTTGCATAACTTTTTTTTTTTTTTTTTGCACATTCTATGTATGTTAATCGTAACAATAACTCTTAACTTCTCTCTCTTCTCTCTTTCCAGATTCATCTGTGAAAATTGTTTAAAGAAGAGTGCAAAAACGCGAAAGGAAAACAAGTTCTCTGCAAAACGTTAGTTCAAATCTCTTCAAACCGATTATTGCAGTTTTGTCTCACAAGCACTGAAGACCCCAGATAATATAAATCCCCCCCGCACATGGGCAGCATATGTCTGTCTCTGGCTTTTTCTCCTTTTTTTTGATGTTGGCCTCGTGGTCTCTCTGGCATTTTTCTTTGGTGTTTGTAGCCCTGGAGAACAATACTGACCTTTATGGCATATGGTGGTTCAACGGATAAACCAATACTCATTTTACAGAACAGAGCCTGAACGCATCATGATGTAACCGAACTGAACCTTCGTTCTTTGTCCATTAGCCACGTTACCAGCTCTCCTCCGGTCTTTTTCAACACGGATTGGTTGTTTACGATGTAACATTATCAGAGATCGGCAACTAGAAAAGCACGAATGACGTCCTAATCGCATATTTTACTGAACATTGGCGGATAACGATGTCAGTAAAACTTTATTTCACACTGTGATGGTGAAAGTAAACTGTGTAATTCATCCGCGGTTCACACATGCCGGTTCTCACATAAATCTGTTCTTGTCTTTTTCTTGTTTTAATTAAATTGAAGACTACTGCAGTAGTTTAAGTATCCAATGTGTATCCCCTGCTTTTTTAAAAAAAATTTTATCATGTTTAAAAGAATTTCCGTTTTTCATGGATTCCTCCTGTGTGTTTGCACACTGTAGGGCTGCAGTCCACACGGTTGGGAATGTACATAGAGGACCGTGTGAATAAATACTTGAAGAGACAGAACCACCCGGAGGCCGGAGAGGTGTTTGTGCGAGTGGTGGCGAGCTCTGACAAAACGGTGGAAGTAAAACCAGGCATGAAATCCAGGTGAGAGCGTCGCTGACGGGAAGATGAGGAGAACTGGGTGTATGTAATGCACGCTTTGGTGTGTTTACCCATTTTAATTACTTTCTACTTTAAATTACCGGATCGTTGTTTAGCAACTAAACGTGCCTCGGTCAAATAAATGAACAACCGAAGAGTCAACAGTGGAGATGAGGGATGCCATAATGTTGTAGACAACCAAATACCTGTCGGTGATCCACCGTCACAGTTCATGTTTGTCCTGAACTTATGTCTTCTTTTCTCTGCCCTGCAAAGCTGAATGCCCTCTGTAAAGCCTTTTGTACTGATTGTGGTGCACACCCTCCCCGAGCACCGGTCACTGTTTGATCCTCTCACACACGATCAAAGTCTGCTCGTCCCGTCCTCTTAGGGAGGAGGCCCTCGCCCGAGAACATGTTCTCTTCAGGTTGACTGATTTAAGGCCGTCTTCTTTTTATTGACTCTCGGTCATTTCACTTGAACTGTCCCATTATGCTCTCCTGTGTCGCTAAAAGCAGCGACACACGAGGCCACTTCTCGGGGCTCTTTTTTTTCCTAGAAGGCTTCATAGTCGCACTAAAATAGAAACTTTAAACTGTTATTATATAACATTTATGTAGTGTGTTATACAAGATGATACAGAGTTTAAGATGTTTTTGTGGCAACATACCTTTACAGCCGCCCATGTAACAGAAACCATCATATATATATATATATATAAGCTACAGCTTTGCACAGTCGGCACCTTTTGTATGGATTGTGTTGTGTTCAGAGTACACCATCATGATCTGTTTTAGCTGGCAATCACCCAAGACAGAATATTATAACGTGTTCTAGTTTCACCATCTAACTAGAGATCATATTTTAATATTTGATTTTTCTTCATAACCACAGGTTTGTCGACACGGGGGAAATGCCCGAGACCTTTCCCTACAGAACCAAAGCACTTTTCGCCTTTGAGGAGATTGACGGCGTGGATGTGTGCTTCTTTGGCATGCACGTGCAGGAGTACGGCTCCGAGTGCTCATTCCCCAACACTAGGTCTGTACAGCCAACAATTGAGTGTACCACGTGGCAATAAAGGACTTTTTATGAGTGAAATGTACCATGTTCCCTCTCTCTACCTCTGCAGACGGGTCTACATATCCTACCTTGACAGTATTCACTTCTTCAGACCTCGGATTCTACGGACAGCAGTGTACCACGAGATCCTCATCGGCTATCTAGAATATGTCAAGAAACTCGGGTAGGCCTTGCTCTAATGCTCCTTTTCCGCCTCACCATGGGGAAGAGTCTCTGGAGTGAACTTTGTGGTGTGATTTTGACTTAAGGAAGCAGATGCCTTAATTTACACGTCTCATTATTGGTCTGTGTATGCCCGCAGCTATGCCCAGGGCCACATCTGGGCGTGTCCACCCAGTGAGGGAGATGACTACATCTTCCACTGTCATCCTCTTGACCAGAAGATCCCAAAGCCCAAGAGGCTGCAAGAGTGGTACAGGAAGATGCTGGACAAGGCCTTTGCAGAGAGGATTCTGCATGACTACAAGGTAAAGGAGTAGACACTTTGTTTTAAATACGTACGCAAGACTGACGTCTGAATAAGGGGCTCGTAATATTTAGAACAAAGGAAACATTTACGTGTGCATGCAAACCTTTGATTTACTGTGTTCCTGATCATATTCCCTGGGAGGTTTCTGTGTGAATAGTTGAACACATTTGCTATTTTGTCTGTAACAACAGACAAATGCATTAAATATGTAAAATATGTTGGATTACTGAAAACAAATGGAATACATCTTGTGTCTTTGCCTTCCTCTCAGGACATCTGCAAACAGGCGACAGAGGACCGCCTGACCAGCGCCAATGAGCTGCCGTACTTCGAAGGCGACTTCTGGCCCAACGTGCTGGAGGAGAGCATTAAGGAGCTGCAGCAGGAGGCGGAGGAGAGGAAGAAGGAGGAGAACACAACTGCTTCTGAAACCCCTGAGGTTTGTGTTGTGGTTTGTTGATATGGTTCTATCAAAGCCAGAATTTACAAATCCACTGTCTGCTCCCGTTTTGTTGTCTTTGACAGACATTTTTGCTCTTCCGAGCTTCTATAGATTTAACAGTCTTTCATAAACAACTCCTTTTAAAGCTTGGAATATTGTTTTCCACATTGTAACTGAGGAACAAGGTGTTATGATGAAGATAAACAATCGTACTGTAATGAGTCCTAGCTTGGCGCAGCTGGAGAGATTCCATCAATGTAGATAAAATATGTGAACATGTAATTAGCGGTTTTCTTTAATATTTGTCATCCTCTATCTCCTGCAGGGTACGCCAAGTGACAGCAAAAACGCTAAAAAGAAGAACAACAAGAAGACCAGTAAAAATAAGGGCAGCGTAAGCCGAGCCAATAAGAAGAAACCTGGGATGCCGAATGTAGCCAATGATCTGTCCCAGAAGCTCTACGCCAGCATGGAGAAACACAAAGAGGTTCGATTTGTTTCTGATAGATATTAGATATTAAGCTGTTTTGATGATAAACAGGCTTTTTCTAAACATTAGATCGTGAATATAGGGAAATCTTTTAATATGTTTTACTAGCGTTTCAGTTTTGCTTGTGCTTCTCTAACTCACATTTCTGTGCGTCTTCCTCCGTCTGATGAAGGTGTTCTTTGTGATCCACCTCCACTCTGCTCCCATGGCCAACACCCTGCCTCCCATCGTTGACCCTGACCCCATGCTCTCTTGTGACCTGATGGATGGCCGCGATGCCTTCCTGACTCTGGCCAGGGACAAACACTGGGAGTTCAGCTCCCTCAGGAGGTGCAAGTGGAGCAGCATGTGCATGCTGGTTGAGCTGCACAACCAGGGACAGGACCGCTTTGTCTACACTTGCAACGAGTGCAAGCACCATGTAGAGACGCGCTGGCACTGCACTGTGTGCGAGGTGAGTTACTACTACTACTACTACTGTTTGTATGCTGTGGTGTGTTTTTTACTCAGGAATGACTTCTGTGTCAGTGTCCTGTGCCTGAAACTGTATAAACAATCTAAAATAAGACACTGAAGTCTGTCAGCATGAGTACATTTGTGAAACTCTAGACACAACTTTTTACAAGACTTGGTTAAGCTTGTGTTCATGACTGTGTTCCCGTCTGGCCTTTATTTCTGCAGGACTTTGATCTGTGCATTAATTGTTACAACGTGAGGGGCCACGAGCACCAGATGGTGAAGTGGGGCCTTGGCCTGGACGACGACAGCAGCGGCCAGAGCGGAGAGGCCTCCAAGAGCCCGCAGGAGAGCCGGCGCTTAAGTATCCAACGCTGCATCCAGTCCCTGGTCCACGCTTGTCAGTGTCGCAACGCCAACTGCTCTCTGCCGTCCTGCCAGAAGATGAAGCGAGTGGTGCAGCACACCAAGGGCTGCAAGCGCAAAACCAACGGTGGCTGCCCCGTATGCAAGCAACTTATCGCTTTGTGCTGTTACCATGCCAAGCACTGTCAGGAGAACAAGTGTCCTGTCCCGTTCTGCCTGAACATCAAGCACAAGCTACGCCAGCAGCAGCTGCAGCACAGGCTCCAGCAGGCCCAGCTGATGAGGAGAAGAATGGCCACCATGCAAGGCAGAACCATGCCACTACCGTCCCCACCGGCCACAGCTGCTCCCAGCACTCCCACCTCCCATGCCCAGCCCAACACTCCTCAGCCACCCCAACAGCCGCTCGGCAACCAGCCGCAGACCCCCAACGCAGCGGGCGTCATGTCTCCCTCTTTTCCCAACAATGGCCAGCCTCAAACACCTGTGTCCCAGGGCAAACATGGGCCCCAGGCTTCCCCTCTACACCAACAGCAGTCCCCTCTCCCCCAGCCAGCCCAGCCGCCTCAGCAGCTACAGCAGCAGCCCCCCCTCGCTGCAGTCAAGATGGCACGGCACATCGAGATGATGGCACAGGCCCAGCAGAACCAGCAGAACTACCGGGTCAACATGAACGGCTTACCCATGAGCCCCCAGCAGCAGCCGCAGCAGCGTATGACCGGACCAATGCAGCCACAAATGCAGATGGTGCCAGGGCCAAGGGGGCCGCAGGTCATGCAGCCGGGCTTGCCTCCAGGTCAGTGGCCCGGAGCCGTGAGGCCAATACAGCCGGCTCAGACTCAACAACCGGGCCTTGTCCCGGGCCAGACCCCACAGCAGGCCATGACAATGCAGCGAGCCCTGATGGCCCCAGGGCAGCAGCCGCAGCAGGGCCAGAGGATGCTGATTCCACAGCAGCCTGGTGCCCGGCTACAAACACCCCAGAGACCCGGTGCTATTGCGCCCAACGCCTTGCAGGACCTTCTCCGCACACTCAAGTCTCCCAGCTCGCCGCAGCAGCAGCAGCAAGTTTTAAACATCCTCAAGTCAAACCCTCAGCTAATGGCTGCTTTCATCAAACAGCGAACAGCCAAGTACCATGCCAACCAGCCGCAGCAAGCAGGTCAGCAACAGCAGCCCGGCATGCCAACAATGCAGCCCATGGCCATGCCTGGAGGAGCGGTGCAGAGGCCGGGGATGCCCCCACAGCAGCCTCCTGCGCAGGGCATGGCTGCATTAGGGGCTCAAGGGCAGCTAATAAACGCAGCACACACCAACCCCCAGATCCAGGAGCTTTACCGTCGGCAGCTCTTAAGGCAGCAGCAGCAGCAGCAGCAGCAACAACAACAACAACAACAACAACAACAACAACAACAGCAACAACAACAGGGAGTGATGCCTCAAGGCCATCCTGGCCAGTTCCCTGCTCAGGCTCAGGGTACAGCAGCTTCGTACTCCCAGCTTCGTATGCAGCAGCAGCTAGCCATGCAGGCGGGTGCAGGAGCAGCTGGGGCACCTTTGGGCCAGCTCCCACCCATGGCTCAGATGGCACAGCCCGGCATGGTTATGGACTCCACCAAGAACTTGCTGCATCAGCGAATGCTCCAGCAGCAACTTCCCCAGCAGCAGCAGGCCATCCTCAAGCAGCAGATGAGCTCTCCAGCCCAGCCCAGCCCCATGAGCCCTCAGACCCACCTGCTGGCCGGCCAGCCCCAGGGCGGAGCCCACCTACCCGGCCAGCCCACACTAGCCAATGCCCTCAACATCCAGGTCCGCTCCCCCGCGCCAGTCCAGTCCCCCTGTCCGCCCTCGCAACAGCAGCCCCAGCAGCAGCGGCCACATTCCAGTCCCTCGCCGCAGGTCCAGATCCAGCCCCAGCCCTCGCCGCAGCATCCACACACGGGTTCCCCCCGCCCGGTACTCGGGGGCCCGCTGTCAGGGTCCATGGAGCAGGGACACTTGGGGACACCAGAACAAAGCGCCATGCTACCGCAGCTTAACACGCCCAACAGGGTGGGACTGAACAGTGACTTGGGGATGGTGGGAGACGCTACAGGGGACACTCTGGAGAAGTTTGTGGAGGGATTGTAGCATTTCTGCTTGGAACTAAAGTACACAATCTCTCTCCCAGGGACCCACCCTCACACTTTGTCCCGTCAGAGGGCTTCGTTTGTTCTTTCTAAGGTTGAGAACGTTTTTTTTGTACTGACGTGTATAAAGTTTCAACTGTTGTAAAAAGGAAAAAAAGAAAATTTGGTCGAGAGGGGAAAAAAATAAGAGTCAACACTTTGAGGGAATGTAATTGTTTCCTAAAAGGTCATTAAGTGAGATTTAAACCACAAAGAATATATTTTTTGGTTGAGACCAAATGTGTTCAATACTCAATTTATTTTTGGTTTGTTTTTGGTATGGTTACATGCCTTTCTCGTTTCTTTTTTCTTTTTTAAAGAAAATGTACAATTGCATTATATTATTCATATCTTTTTATTTTGTACCTTTGGAAAAGAAACTTCAAGCATCGTTGTGTTGAAACTGTAAAATAATGTGTCTGGGAATTGGGCCAGGTTTTCGTTCTCTTTTCAAGCTGTCATTCCTGGCAATTGTAATCTAGTGTTGTACCATTTACTCCGAGACGGTGCGTTCAGGGACCGCTCCCCTCCTTCTTTGTGTGTATGAAGAGCACTCGGTTGTATTGAAATAGGAAAATGGGACTGCGGCAGTTGTTTATTCACGGGCACGTATACGGGCGCACATGACGACACTGACACAAACTCTCACAGTCACTAAAATAACTACAGCTCCGACTGGTTTCACAAACGCAGACGACAAGAAGTGCAACACACATCTCAAAAATCTGTCCTGCAGCTGTAGGACATTGTTGCTTTGACATTAAAATGATTTTGTCATACGTTTTGTCATACAAATGTTGTAAAGTGTAAAAAGAGACCCTCCTCCTAAGCTGAGGTGGAACGCTCACCGCTTGTTTGTCGGCCACATCTCTGATGACGCTTCATCCTCTCGACTTTACACTAAGCTATGTGCTTTCTATGGATGAAGGGCCAATTTGAGATTCACCCTGAGGAAAATGAAATGTTATCAACCCTCATTCCTCTCTCACAGAAACTTGAATTGGGGGGATTTACTTTTTCTCCTATTGTAAATCAAGTTATTAAGCAAAATACTATAAATATAAGGAAGAGAAAATGAAAACACTGTATAAACCGGTTAAAAAGACTCATTTCTTACTTATATACCATATTGTTAAATAAACTCTGTGCAGCAGAAGAACTCCATTACTCTGACTAAATAACGAGGCATTGCTCTTGTGTGCTACTTTGTGTTTGTTTGTTTCAGATCAGAAATGTTCGCTTTTCCAGTCGCCATTAATGCTTTAATTGGGTTTTAACAAAGTGTTAGTGGTCAGAAAACATTTCTGCCCTAAACACATTTATTTCTAAAGAAACAAGTTCTTTTGAGATTATAACTTCATCCTGCACCTGAATTTCTACAAATTGAAAGAGTGGGTGAATTTGAAGCGTTTAATAATTTCAGATCAAAGTGCATGATCACAGTTGTGGGAGTGTTTAGTTTAATGTAGGAGTGGTGACTTTTCAGATAAATGTTACTAAAGTATGAATGATCAAGTCGGCTCTGCTCGAGTCTCAAGTGAAAGCCTATTACTACATTTAGAAAACCCAGTGAAGTTGGAACAAATCATTTCTGGTACCAATGAAATGATGAAACATCTTGAGCCTTTGAATGGAATTGTATTTGAGTAGAGAACATTCACTTATAATGTGAAACCGAATTATTTATACATTTTCAAGTTATCAGGCTATATTATTATATTGTTAGACGTTTCACGTGATTCCGTAGGTCCACATTGATCCATAACATCAATCGATAGTGATGCGTTGCAGTCGCGTTAACCGTCACGTGACCCGGAAGCTCAAAATGAAGCGGTTGAGCGTGAGCGCTTTTGAAATGTAAACAAACCCCGCTGTTTTTTTGCTTGTTTTATCAGGCTAACAGTTGATATATAATGCGTGCTTGTATTTTAAATTAAACGAGAGTCGCTCGCCATCGCGGCAGACTCGTGAATGAGCAGCGATGAGGCGGAAAGCTAAAGCCGAAGAGCGAACTCATCAAACCGGTGAGGATGAATGCTAGCACGACCAGCTAGCTAACGTTAGCTCGCGGCATTATGCAACTGATATTCCCTCTACAAACATACGCTTTCAAACATTATTTGTTTGGAAATTGTCCCAAATTGAACTTGTTGGCATTGAATGATCCCATAGATGTTGTCTTGTGCAGTAAACGAGCAGTACTGGCTGATTAATATCGCTAACATTTACACTGCTGCTCCTGTCGTCAAAAGGAACCGTTGTTGGTCCCTGAGCCCAACTTCAACCCGCTCTCTTTGCAGGCTTATCGGTGTAGCTGGGGACTTGCTGGCACGGCCCTTTAATGCGAGACAGAGCGCTCCATCATGGATGACTCGGACCAGGACTTTGTGGATCTCTGCTCAAAGCTGCTAAAACGAGTCCGCAAGAAACCAGGTGGGTCCCGACCGCCAAGGAAAGCGGAGCATCAGCCCTCCAGTCAGGTGAGCAATGCAGACAAGAGGAGGAGAGAAGCTGACTCTGGGTCTCAGCCCGTTTGTACTGGTGCAGAAGAGCATCTGGTATGTGGGGGGACTGCTCACGATGCAGGAGATGCAGAGCCGTCAGTTGGGCCTTCAGCAGCAGCAGCAGGACCAAGAGGTTTGGAGGCGAAAGACAAAGTCCTCCACAGAATGCAGCAGTTCAAGAGAGCCACTCCGCAGAAGATGGTGCACAAAGACAAGAGTCAGCCAGCAAACCCAACTCCTGCTCCACCTCTGACACAAAGACGAGGTGAAATGACGCGATGCTCTTGTCGGCACAGGTTGTTAGTATGCAGCATTGTTGCCAATGTCATCATCATCATCATCATCCATGATTGAGATAATACAACCGGCTTTGGCACACCTCGTTGTCGGTCACATTTATTTGTTCTTGTCCCACGTGTAGGACATGAAACTACTCGCAGTTGACATGGCAAGTTTGTGGGAATTCATGTTTGTATTCTCCTTGATGTCGAGCAGCAGAGCTGGCTGGTCTCTGCCAGCCTTGATGTCAGGCTGCATTGAAGCTCTAACAAAAGACACAATTGGGTCTATATCATGTTATTAGTCCATTAAAGTCACAATACAATATATTATATGTGTGTGTAACTGCCCCTCTGTTTCCAGATGCTCCGCACTCTTTCAGTCCAGGTCTCCGCCCGGAGCCCCAGGACAGCGACGAGGCTCTGGCCCTGCAGATGCAGCAGGAGTTGGACAGGGAGGCAGCAGAGACCCAGGTGGTGGACCTGGAGGACAGAGGCCTCTTCTTCTGTCAGATCTGCCACCGGGATCTGTCGCACATGACGCCCGAGGGGCGAACGCAGCACCTCAACAGGTTTGGACGTTTTACACTGTAGGCGTTTGATTGACGCTTGTATCCAGAGTGACATGCAGTAGTGACGTTAAGTGAGTGGTGGACACACTGAACGGGAGAGCGATCCCTCTTTGCAGGTGTTTGGATGAGAGTGAAGAGAGCGCTCCGGCCCCTCCTCCCCCGCCTTCCGGTGTCCCCGACTGTCCCATCTGTGGCAGGAAGTTCAAGTCCCAGAAGAGTCGCTCGGCCCACCTGAAACGCTGCTCCTCGGACATGGGCGTCGCTCCGGCTGTGCTGCTGCAGGCTCTGCAGAGACAGACCGAGGAGACCCAGAATGTCCCCGCCGATTCCACACTGTGAGTCAGCCTCTGTACTTCAGTCCAGACATAATACCGTAGTACACCTCTGAGCTCCCTGAGATATTCCAAATGTTGCTGTTAATGCGGATCCACACATGGTCCAAGGACTTAACTTTGCATGATTTCAGTGAGACTGATTAACAGAGAGAGAACGTTGAGCTCAATCTGTTCCCATAATAGGAATAGCTTGCCGATCACCTAACATCAGTATACGAGTTTAAACAAACCTCTTTCTAGCCTTTTTATATTTTCTTTTCTCCTCTTTAGCGCACAGACCGGTGGCACTAAAAGAAAAGGCCCGTCCAAGCCGGGCTTGCCAGCGAAGAAGAAGCCCAGAAAGAAGACCGCGTCCCTGGACGAAGACGCCATGGTGGCCCTGGCTTTGTCCTCCTCACTGCTGGAACAGGAGCAGAGGGAGTCCGAGGTAGAACTACAAACAAACACTGCTGCCTCCCACATCTCCACGACTTCAGCATTGAAGTGGAGGACAGACACAGGTACAATGACGGTAACATCAATATATCATCTGCAAGAGAATGTTATAGCTCACAGTGTAGCTCAAACTCAGGTATGCTGTTATGCTATGATTTGAAATTGTTATGAATGGACTGTGTTCCCCCCCTTTCTCCTCTGCTGTTCTTGGTGCAGGTAAAGGGCGTGGAAAGAGGAAGAGGGGCGCCGTCCCGCGTCCTCCTCCGCTCCTCCTTGTTCAGGATGCGGAGGCGGCTCTGACGAGGCTGCAGGAGCGCGTCTCTGCGCTCCTCCTTCGCAGCCGGGCCCCCTCCCCCCCCACCCCGACCCGCTGCCCCAGCAGTCTGCCCGGCCGGAGCGGTGCCGCCGTCCTCTGGCAGAAGAGCACACTGCCGCCGGACGGAGCCTCCACCCGTCCGTCTGATTTCTACACTCCAGAGCTCAGGGAGTTCATCACCCCGTGGGAATCGGCCACGGTGAGAGAGACCTGTTTGCATGCTTTCTTTTGAACTGAATGGGGAATTTAAAATCGGTATGACGGTTGAGCTTGTGTTTTTTTTCTTCTAGACTGACGCAGCCACCTCCAGCACCACCAACAAGCCTCAGTCTTCTGTCCAACCAGTGAGTGAAGGAACTCCCGGCACAGGGACCGTGGCCTCCATCCTGCCATCCGCCTCCCAGGTGTCCTCCTCTCAGACGACTCCCTCCACCGGCCAGACGCTCCTCATGGACCTGATGGAGCTGGCTGAAGATGGCATGACCCTCACCCAGTGTGGTCACACTGCTTCAGACCCTGACAAAGGTAACTAGTGAACTTATCGGTGTTCAATTTAAAAAGGGGTGAATATCTAAAAACCTACTTTTCTTTTCACTTTCTATTACCAGAAGCATTTCTGAGCTGTACTTGTCACAAGAGGATTGCTTGCCTGTGGGGGACTGTTCTGTTCTGGTTATTCTGTGTAGTTTACTACGAAAATAAGTCAAAACTGAAAACCACAAACCTTGATTATACCTTTTTAAAATGAATGTATTTGTTAAACTTTGACTTTTAGATACTAGTTTACTGCTACACTGTTGCGACACACGGGAGCAACTCGCCAGCCCAAATTGTTAAGTCGTGACTTAATTGGTCGTCAGTTCGGCTCCTGATTGTCTTCGATCCCACAGACGGGAGTGCAGGTCGGATCCCAAACATTCGTCTGAGCGGCTTCGTCCCGGAGGAGTCCGAGGAGCAGGCGGACCTCTGTGTGAGCGGCTTCCTACCAGAACCAACACACACGCATACAGAGGACGCTCGCTGCCGAGCCAGGACGGCGGCGGCTCAGCCGGGGGCAGATGAAGAGCGAGGCAGCCGCCGATCGGTGAGACCTCCCACAATCGCACTCATTCCGACATGTTCAGCCGTGATCCTGAGTTCTAGTCTTCTTCATCATCTGACATAATCTCATCAGTTTATTTCTGTAGAATCTCCCTTATCTTTTTGAGATGCAAGTCTCTTCATTACAGTCCTTAAAGACAAAGAGATTTTCCAGACATGCGGTGCAGATATGTAACAACAATAATGTCATAATTCTGCAGTGTTTCCTGCTGGTGTTTCCTCTCCAGGTGGCGCTATCCAGCCTGGCATCAGACCTGAGCGGCATGGTGAACAACCCTCAGCTCAGTGACCTGCAGCTGCAGGTGGACAGTGGAGAGGTCTACTTTGCTCATTCCTTCATGCTGTATGCTCGATGCCCCCTGCTGGCAGAAATGGTAAAATATATCACCGTTGTCTGTTGCCAAACACACCCTTAGATACAGAGTAGCAGAGCCAGGGCTGCCTAATTATGTAGAAATCTGTTTTCATAGTTGGCTTGTAAATAAAACATATATTATAACTGGAAAAGGCCACAAAAAGGGTATGAATATGACGATAGTCGACACTTACCAGCCAGTAGTTTCAGCTTCTCTAATTAAGCCAGTGGATTTCAGTTTTGTTTTTTACCTTTTAATATGTTGTATCCTTTCCTGTATATTGTTTTTGTTGTGTTCTGAACCTGTAAAATCAATAAAAAGAGAGAATACAAAAAGAATCATCTTTTCTCCTGGTTGCTCTGCTCCTCTCACAGGTACATGAAAGTGGTTTTGGGGTGCAGGAGGAAGGCCAGCCTGCAGCCCAAAGAGTGTTGATGAATGACGTCCCGGGACGGGCGGTGTTGGCTTTGCTGCAGTATCTCTACACGGCCCGCTGCTCCGTCCCGGCATCGCTCCGGGCTCATGTGCTGGAGCTGGCATCTAGGTTAGTAGGCAGTACACGAGCCGGGACAATAATACACACTTTTCTCTTACAAGTTAAAAAAGATAAGTTGGTGCCATTCAGGTTTTTGTTCTGATTTGTAGTATTGTATGTTGAGCAGCATAATTTATCCTGTGTCTCACTCTAATTCTCAAAATCACATTTAAGAAAGTCCGCTCAAGTATTGCGTAGTAGTTCATAATGGCTCAGGTTCAGGAGATGAAAACTGTTGAAACATTCCTAAAAATGACATTGTTGGTCAGTTGGAAAGATTGAATTCAGTGTTGCGACGACTCTTTCTGTGTTCGTTAAGGTTTGACTTGCAGGAGCTACAATTGCTTTGCGAGCTTCACCATCAGGACCCAGCGACTCGGGGGGATGAGGAAGACGACAGGAACCAGGAGGAGAATGTCAACAACCGAACACACCAGGCCCTCACGGAGCTGCTCCGCTCCATGTGGGACGAAGAGGATGAAGACGGCGAGGGCACAGATACAGGTGGAGGGAGGGACGAAGAGAGAGAACTGGAAGACGATCAACAAGCCGTGGTTCTCCTCGCGGACCGAGAGATCCGCGAGGAGAACGTGAACGAGGAGGAGCTCGAGGAGATCTATGAGTTTGCCGCCACGCAGAGAAAGAGGGAGGAGGAGAAAGACAGCACGGAGGAGGAGAAGGTAGACGAGGAAGAAGACAGAGAAGAAGTGTTCACAGAACTGACAGAACCCCAAAAAAGTCCATCAGGCCTCAGCGTAAACAAACTGCAGCCAAACTCTCAACCTGAGCCGGACCCCGGCCTGGATCGCAGCTACAGCAGCCTCTTCTCAGACTGCTGGGGGGTCTACGAGGAAGAAGATCCTTCCTCCTTACCCTCCACTTCTGCCCCGGGTAAGACCCACACCCCCCCTCACTGCCAGCAACGCCAGTCCCCTCATCAACCCTCATCTGAACCCGCTTTGCTTCAGTCCTCAGCAAGCGTGGTTGACGACCTTTCCCTCAGCCCTCCGCCAAATGCATCCAACCTGCCTGTCCCGGGTCAGTCTCCCGGTCAAGATGATCTTGCTTTGACGCGAGAACGTCCTGGTCCTCGTAGTATTTGTGAGAAGAAGGAACCTGAGCTCATTGTTTTGTCGGACTCGAGCGAGGAGATGGAGGTAGTTGTTGGTCCCTGCGGTCCTTCGCCACATTCCCCTCGCGCCATCCAGAACCTGCAGGGCTACACCCAGATCAAACCTCAGCCGGTCCCGAAACCCAATGAACACACCCTGCCAAATACACAGTCCAGTAGTTTAGAGTTAAGTCCCGATGATCCATCTGCGGCGCCAGTTCAAAGTGATCTAGGTCCCTGGTGTGACCAGAATCCGGAAGACTGTTCTCCTGAAGTGTCCTGGCTGATCCCGTCCACGCCGGTCCAGCCCGGCAGAAGCACCGCGACCAGCTCCACTCAGACCAAGAGCAGCGTGTTCAGGACGCAGCTGTTCCCTAGAGGGGACACTTCCTCGCCCTCTGTTTTCTCTTCTCTTGCTTTACCAAGCGCAACCTCCAACAGTCCAGTCAGAGTCTCTGCGTTCTATGTTCCCAAGTTAAAGCCGGACGAGACCCGGCCTTACAGAAGCACTCCTCTGCACACAGAGCTCCACAAGGTCCCCGTTGTCCTCGCCACTTCCCCGCTCCACGGCAACCTCGACGAGAGTTGGACGAGTCACGGAAGGGACAGGGCGCCGTCTGAAAGCCCGAGGGAGACGGAGTTGGGGAGCTTTCATCTGTCCCCCCTGTCTGACCCCACACCTTCGCCCTCGTCTTCCTCTTACAGAGGTCTTCAAGGTTCACAGAGGCTCGGTGAAGCCTCCCGTCAAAGTCGTCGCTCTGTTGAGTCCAGCAGTCACAACAGCGCAGGGTCTGAGCTCAACGGGAGAGGATTAGGGAAGGACGAAGGAGAGATTGGGTGTGAAAATAAAGACACGGGTGATGAAGGAGAGCAGGAGGAAGCAGAAGATGGAGAGGCAGAAGTTGCTGAATCCAGTTTCCAGCAGAGCTTCATGGACGAGCCTCCCATCGCTTTCAATGACTCGTGGGGTTTCGACGCTGTGGATTTCAAGGCGAACCCGGGCTGCTTCAGTCTGAGGCTGGAGGACAGCAGAGCGTCCAGCCAGCAAGGCGAGCGCAGCCTGGGACGACGAGAGGCAGCCGGGTCGGCCTCCTCCGCCGACCGCCGCCCTTCACCACGCAGTCGCCCTGGCTCTGTGGCGGCCTGCTCTCCACCGGCCTGCTCTCCACCCAAAGCCCACAGCTCACGACCATCCACCAGTGTACGAGCTCATATGGGCCTTTCCTTTACTCCTTCCCCACCTGACCCCACCAAGCAGACCACTCCAGAGATCATCAACGGCCTCCTTAACTCCAAAATATGGGACAGCTGGGAGGAAGACGAGGAGGTGGAGGCTCTTTCTCCCGCTCTGCTCAAAACACCGGGTAAGTCGTCTCCCTCTTACTGCAATGCTTTTGGATTTCTTGTAATTCACTAGAATGCACATCTGAAGTTTTACAAAACCTCCGTCCTCCCAAGAGTTATATTATTCTTCAGATCTTCTCTCCAGGGCAAATATTGGGAACATTGTATAGACTAAAACTGGTGTTTTGAGGAAGCAGTGCTGCTCCGTGGTGTTCACGCACAATCAATTAGCTGCAGTATGTTTGCAGTTTGTCATCTCACCTTTTAAAACGCAATTAATCCTAACGAGAGTAAGTTAAAGCGAGATGAGGGAAAAACACAAATAATGCCTTGAACATCACCTAAAAGATGTCTGTGTGTGACACGGCGGGGTAGTTCATTTATTCTTAAACAAAGTCTTCCTGTTTGTGTCTCATCAGCATCATCACAGATTAAACGTCGTCACACCTTGGTGCCCATCACCCCGTTGCCCCACTACTCTGACATGGACACACCGGAGCTCAAGAACAAACTCAACAGGTCAGTCGGCCATGTTTTTTTCTCTTTTCTTTTCTTATCAGGCCAATTAAGCGAGGCAGCTATCCAATTACCTCCCACGGTGTTCCCCCCCCCCCCCCCCCCCCCCCCCCCCCCCCGGACCATCTGTCCTCTTACTTTCTCCTCCTGTGCAGGTTTGGCGTTCGGTCTTTACCGAAGCGCCAGATGATCCTCAAACTGAAGCAGATCCACCAGTACACCCACCAGCTGGTCAGCTCTGAGGACGAGGAAGAGGCCCCCTCGGCGAGCCGCGCAGTTCAGACGAAGCGCCCGACCACCACTTCAGAAGTTCCTGGCAGCAGACCGGTGTCCTGCACCCAGAGGGTGAAGTTTAAAGAGCCCAGAGCGCCCGGCGCCATCTCCCCTCCCAAAGCCGACAGAGAGGAGGAGCAGCTGTCTGCCTCACAGGGCTCCAACACCTCTTCATCTGCTGCCAGTGAACAATCTGAAAGGTTTTGTGTCTGTTCACGTGTTTCATCATCTCAGGTGTTCAGTAACAGATAACTTTAAGTTGCTCTACTCATTTTCAGAAGGCTCAATTTATAGTTTCTCCACTTCTCTCACAGTTTGAGCTCCAGTTTGCAGCATTCATTGATGTTGGCGAAATATTTTGTATTTGGAATAAAGTTTAATCTTTTCTCTTGTGTTTCTAGTATGCACAAGGCTTTTTGAGATCAAATAAGAGAAAGGCAGGACTTCTCCCGTCTTATTCTTACATCAGGTTTAGCGTCTGCTAAATGACTGTAATGTAATGTCATAAGATGGTGTGTCACAAAAATATGGAAAATATAAAAACTTCCTTAACGACAGTATGGGCATGTAATCTCTTCTCTCTCTGCAGGTCCAACCCAGAGCTGCGCCTCTCCTCCGACTCAGACAGTGACGGCGGCGTCTCTGCCTCCCAGTCAGCAAACAGCCTCCAAGATCGCCTCCGGGCGGTGCGCTCCTTCATCCTGTCCGACTCCGAGCTGTACGGTCAGATCCTCCAGTACCGGCCTCTCGTGTTGTCCCAGTTCCAGGAGCGCCTCAAAGCGGCAGGGATCCGTCTGGGTGCCGCCAAGCTAGTGGACTACCTGGACTCCCAGTGCATCACCTTCACCACGGCCAAGCCGGGCCACTCCTCAGCCGGCCGCAGGCGGGGCAGGAGGACAGGCAGGGGGGCGAAGGCAGCGGGCAGGAGAAGAGCCGTCATTTAAAACTTTAGAACTGCACGAAGCAGAAACTGTGAGAGGTGGCAGGTTTGAACATTTGGAAATAGTATTCTTGGAGAGATGGGACCAGGCTGATTCCTCAAGAGCTCACTTCAGGTTTTACTATGTTTTAAAACTACGTTAAAATATGTTTCTTCAGGACAGGTTTTGAATGTTGCATTATAAACCCACTGTGGAGATTTAAAAATGGTAAGAATGGTCACTTGTATTTCTATATGAAATAGATTTTAAGCATCTTATGTATGTGATGGTACAAATAAACAATCCAGCCGGGTACCGTCATCCAAATAATAAATGTTTCAATCAAGTCATGTTTCATGGAAAAATGACTTTCAGTAAGATATGGCCTAATTAGTGACAAATTCCATCACACGACACGTTTTTGAAAAACATTTTACTTCTTTTGATCTTCAGTAGATTTCTATCCAAAGATCAGCTGAGACGTACATACAGGCGAGGGTTCTCACAGCTTCCATGTAGATAGACGGGTCCTTCACAGCAGCGCAACTTCAAGTCAGAGCTGTCAGAGCTCAGTCAGGTCGCTGTTGTTTCATTGGGGGGGGGGGGGGTTGGTTTTCTCTACAGCAGCGTGGAGCACGGGGCATCAAATCAGATTCCTAATTATGAACGACCCTTTTGCGTCACCGATCCTGGAGACGTACTCGCCTCCCTCTTCACCCCCGAGATGCCCCTCACAGCGGAGCATCGAGTCGGCGCTTCCCGTCCCGCCTCAGAGCCTCACGCGGTCATGACAGGTTGGCAATGTTGGCAAGGAAGCGCTGAGCCCACCACTCTTCCAGGTCTATGGGCACAAAGTCTGCAAAGCAACAAAGACAACAGAAGGTACATGGATTTAAAGCAGAATTCATATTCTATGATTGATTCATTTTGCCACATGGACACCAAAGTAAAATTTAAAGAAACAGTATAGAATACAGTTCTACTGATATCTATGTAATAGGAGACTAAATGTAGTCTATATTTTTAGATCCCATAATAGATCAATTGAATTAAAGAAATGAAACTCATGTTATGTGTCATTAAAAATGTAAAGGCAGTGAGCCACAGAAGGGGGGGGGTGTGTGTGTGCGCGTGCAATCAGCAGTCAGAGCTGGTTTATCTGGAACAGACGGGTTATAGACAAACAAGGAGTTAAAAATTAAAGCAGACTATTACACTAGATAACCTTTGAGTAAGACTAACACGGAGCCAGAAGCACGCACCTTCCCTCTGGTGTTAAATAATAAAAACACAGCATAATAATAAAAACACGGCAGGATTATTGGTTCAAAGGTTAGGAGGTTACAAAGCAGAAAGAACGTTCTCCGCTGAAGCCATAAAACTTGGTAGTGAGATTGGATTTAATGAGAGGGGGAGGGGGGAGTTTCATTGTCTCGTATTCTTTGAAGGCTTTTAGCAGTCGAGTGAGTGGGAATAGTACGCCGATTAAAATAGTGGAGATGCAGGTACTTACTCTTCATCGCAGCACTGGGAGTCTTCTCGGTGTACTGAACGGGCCCCTGGCTGTCAGCTGACTCCCCATCTCCCAGCCTCTGCGCCACCTCCTGCCATGCTGCGAGCAAACAAACACATAATATGCGCTGAATTAACTTAAATGCATACTTGTCAAACTCGGCATCCCGCACCGTTAAGCTGTTTCCCAAGCTACTGTAGCTGTCGGATTTGTCGACGCATGCTTTGCAGTGGGCGGACTTTTGGGGTGAAGTTACACTTTAACGTGTTTCTTTTCCGTCTACATTTCTGAACTTAGCCCTGAAACGCAAAAAATGTTCCATCAGAAATAAAGTAGCCACTGCATCAAAGCAGCAGCTGACTGTGAGACTGCATCTGTATAGCACTGTCCACTTGAAGGTAACATAAATAGTTGCATGAAGACTAAACTGGGCCATGTTTTGTGTTTTATTTGCTAAAGGTGAAGGTTTTCCAGCGTCGCACTCGAAAAGCCTCAAGGGCTAGAATGAATAATATGGCACAGCACCCGCGTTTTAAAAGAAAAACACGCTTCGAAATTTCTTAGAGAAGGATCCCGAATCTCAATATCTCTATCATCTTTTATCATATGTAGAGAAACAGAATGTGTCTCTGTCCTGGTGCATAATATGTACGAGCATCCTGATGCTGTCGGCTACAAATAACATAAGCTCTTTCAGTATTAATATGGGTAAATATACGAACCATGACCCTATAGTGTCTCAGTTGATATTATTGGAGTATTAAACGACTATTATAGAAAATGCAAAGCCCTCGTATAATAATAAAATGATAAAATCACAACTGATGACTGACTCAGTAAAACATGCATAAAGAACTAATGAGTAAATAGAAATAAGTAGCAAGAGATTGCTGATTCCGGCTGATACACACGCCAACATGTCAATAACGGGAGGACTTATGTCGTATGTGAGCATGGGGGAGGGTAAAAGGCTTTCTAAACATGTTAGGAGGCATTTGTTGCATTCTTGTCACGGTGACACGTTCAGCTAAAGTGAGACTCATCGGGTTTTCTATCTCGGAACAACTCGATAGACTGCCGGAGGTTTTCCTCGGTGACAAAGTCACAAAAGGACACCACAGAGCGGTCTGTACTGGCTGCACTCCAGGAGTAACGCAGATAACTGTTTCATGCTGATTCAGCTCAGCAAGTCATTCATTTACACCTGCTGCTCAGTCAGGAAGTTGAGGTAAAAGAAGAAAGAAAATAAATGACAGAAAGCAGGAGATTATCTGCCCACCCCGATGTCCCAGTCCGACGTTCACACACATCTCACCTTCACACACAAACCTGACGTTCTCTTCATGTGCAGGCGTGAATCCCTCCGCTGGGCTTGCGGGCTTCTGTGTGGCTGCACCGTGGTAGCGCTTCCCGTTCAGACGGTTGAACACAATCTTTGGGGACGGAGAGCTGCGGAGATAAATGAAGACTGCTTGGGGATTGGATCAGCAGGCATCACAACAAAACACGAGAGTTCCATCTCACAGGGATGGAGAAAAAACAAATGATGCTGGTTGCTTCTGATTGGTCAGAGGAATTGAGCATGAAGGGTCATTCTTCACCTTGGGACAGAATCATTTGACAAAACAAAGAAGAACCTCAAGTTTTATCAGAGACCCTAAAATCCTACATTTTAGTGTTTGCGAGTTGTAAAACGTTGACACGTTTACTGCGGTCAAATTCACCTGAAGTACTGGACTGGACATACACTCAGTTACCAGTTTATTAGGGACACCTAATAAAAACTAAGGCGTCCCAATACAGCTCTGAAAAACATCCTACTTTCAGTAAAGTTATGTTCTTAATGACATTGATTCAACTTTAGGAGGTAGGTTGTGGTGCTTATTATAACAATATGATAATTGTATTGCATAGCATTGCATTGCACACACGGTCACAGCAGGCAGAGCAGTCGTCGGTCAACTTGTGCTGCCGGGGCTTGGAAAAAAACTGCAGGAAAAGTCTGCGTCCGATAATGGGTGCAGGGACGTTACTACAGTCCCCGATGTGTTGCACGATCGCGCCGACGGAGCACGTGCTTTTGGGCCCAAGTGGCTCAAACAGCCGGCGTAAAGGATCTTGCAAAAATACAAAAAATGAAATAAAAACACACACCATGACAGGATGTGGAGCCGCTAACGTTACTTACTTCGATGAGAGCCAAGACGTCGGCTTGAGCTTCAGGTCGCCGAACTTGCTCTCGATCTGCTGCGTGGGACCTTCAGGAGACACAGTTCAAGAGTGTGTTGGTTTTACGCTGTGCACGGGTTACATGGAAACGCGCTGCATGAAAACATTGCACCGTTTCAACCGGTGCAATGCCCCAAAACGTCCCCCTTTAGTGAGAAAAATCAATGATTGCATCATGCTGTTAGATAAGGGATACATTCACCAACCTGTCCTCCGTTGTGTGACAAGTTTGCTGGGACCTCTGGTGATCGTGTACATCATGTGAACACGAAAATGATATTCTGTCGTGTCTGAGTAAAGACGCTCTCTCTCATGAACCATCGGGTAAGCACATCGATCACCTCGCAGTCCTCTGCCGGCTCCCCCTGACGCAACAACGACGGTGAAGACAAATTCGCAGCTTGATTTCTCATTTATTTTTTCTTCCCCGGGTCAGCTGCTCCACGGTCGGCCTGAAGCCTGCAAGAGACTCGCTTTGACTTGTCGCCCGCTGTGTGATCGATACTGTTGCACCTCAGAGTAAGCAGCAGGTGTTCCGCTGTAGTGAACCGACGTCCGCTGCTACTACGAGAGGTTGCGTGTAGGTCATCCAAGGAGAAAGCGGCTCCAGAAGCCGCGGGAGGGGGGGTGGTGGGGGGGATCCGTCACTCGGAGGTGGGACCTTGTGGTTCCTGACGTCCGGGGACAGTGACACTCCGGGCCGGACACTCTACCTTCTACGCCCCGCTGATGCCACGGGACTGACCGCGACCCCTGCGCTCTCTGACGGAACACAAGGACAACGCACACTTTGATATTTTCATCAGGACGGAAAGCTGCGATGCTCGGCCAGCGTGTCAAGCCGGCCACAATGAAGAACGTGACTTCCGGACTGAATTTTCAAAATAAAACACTCATTTGATATTCCTCATATTTGTGACGCCAGTTCGGCTACAGATGCTCCATCAGATCACTGAGCACCACTTAAAACATAACTAGTTAACTTAATACGTCCAGTCTTCAGAGGACTTATATTCAGTTTTGATAGACAGTATGCTAATAATATGGCTGTGATATGACATCAATAACATGTGTGATTAATTAATGTGCTATTTGACATCCTGTAAATGCATCAGTGCCCATGAGCTGGGAAAGATGACTTTCAGTGCTAAATGTTATTGCTTGCTGTTCACTATGAAAATGGCGTTTTATTTATCTGGTAGACCGTAGTTACAAAAAAACATGAGGTTAACTAGAGTAAACAGGACATGGTTTGTGAATTTAATTTGTTACAAATTCAAATGATTTTAGCCTCACTACAAAATGCCATTCATCTTTACGATATTAAGGTTTGTTCCAAAACCTGGACAAACACAACCAACGCTCTCTGTCTGGTTAGATACCTCAGGACACGACTAATGAGGGAAAAGAGAGTATATTCTCATCGTGTTTTTGTTTTGTGGTAAACATGCAGTGTGACCATTGTCTATAGTAAAACTGCATCACATGTACTTTTTTTTAATAAAAAAGGTGCAGTTTTAATGTAACCATGTAAAAACGACAGTAGTTCACGAGGATGTTAAAGGGTCTGACAAGCTCCTAATGTCTGTGGGTTTTATTCTGAAGTTAGAATCTCTTAATTTCCGCTCTCATCGTTGTTCGTTTAGTCGGACTGCTTTACGGAGCGGAGCGGGGCAACCCCCCCTCAGTGACGTCACTGCGCGACCCTCGAGCTGGAGCGATTACCTTTCACCTACAGACCTGAGATAGACGAACTGAAATATATATTTAATAATAACTAAGAGAGCCTGACGAAAATGTACCATTAAACTCATATTTCTAAGGACTGATATGCATGGTGATATTTTACATATATATCTAAGGCCTAAAAGTCACCACAGGTAGCCTTTGTCGTTCAGGTGAAGAGCCTCTGAGTGACTCTACACCAGTGCGAGCTGACGGTCTGTGTTTAGTGACTGAAGATCAGCCGAGACAAGACGCGGCTCAGACAGGCTTATCCAGGGTGATATCCAACACTTGCATCTCCCACTCACCCCCCATTCATCTCCATGATCTGGGTCAATCACCGGAGACTCCAGGGCAAGAGGCTAATCGTCAACAGTCCACACTACGCAGGCTGAGCACTAACTATACGGTCACTTTGTATCGTAGCAGTTAATATATCTAGCAGCCGTTACACTCCTCCTGCTCGCTTCTAGAGCATTTATGAAGATTTTAAAGCAGTTATGGCTGGAAACATTGGCGTCACATGTATGCTTTTAGAGTATACCGCTACCTCTTGGTTTTAGTGTTGAGTAAATTCAGTCCTGCTAAGGGCCTTGCCAATCTGGACCCAGTTGGTGTCCCCAGCATTTAGAAAATACTTCCACTCTACCTCACCACAAAAACATATTCCATCATATGAAACCATTAAATTGTCAAGTCCGTTTAGATTGAATTCAGAATGTATCAAATGGAAATGCAGATGAGGTTGACAGCTGGGTCAAAGACCGAAGTAGTCGAGCTTTTTTTATCCATTTATTTCAGAGCACCGTTGAGTCTGGACACCGATATAATGGCAAAATGACCTCGTCAAACACAGTTAATAATGGCTGCATTCCATTCAGGTTTTCAAATTCTAGGCCCCTGAAATTGCAGAAGACGGCTCACCGGCACAACTTACCTACACAAGTAGACGTTGTTGGTGTTAGCTACACCTGTGCTATATTTCTGCATACGTCACTGTGCTTCCAAATAGTGCTTGAGACCAATTCTACTTCCTCATTATGTAGCTCAACAGGAGAACAGAAGATTTGACAGAAGAAACCTGAAACGGTCCTGGAGTCACTGGTGTCTGCTCTACAGATACAGCGGAGTGCAGAAGTCCGGGTCTGCTACAATGAAACCAAGTGATGTTCCTCTGACGAAGATCACATCATTTCTTAAGAACAATGTTCATTTCAAAATGTTTAATGACAACACTGTGTTGTATGGTGCATGTACAATATGAAGCTGCTGAGGACTGTTCTTCGTGTGTCCGTTGAGAACAAGAACAAATTAGCGTCACATAGAAAAGTGATGTACAGTCAAAAACTCATTATCTTATGCCAATCTCATTCTATTCTGCATTTCAGTTCCATATAGGCATTTGTCAAAGACATGAAATCGTTATTTATATTACTCTTAAATATTAGTCTAGGTAGTTTCCACCAGATGAACGGCCGTTATTGAGTAAAAGGCACAGACGCAGTGTATGACACTATTCTTCAGGTCTCGACAGACAGACACAAATGCAAAGTCCTGAGTTGGTGAATACAGAATGTTTGATTAAGGTTCATTATAGATACTTATTGCATTACATGTAGTGCCTCTTGTTATCGAGTATGGCGCTCAGTCTGGTCAGTTCGACTGCCTCAAACAAACAAACACTCACAATACAGACAGTGTGCATGGGAGTGAGTGTGGCACATGTTCTCTTACCTGATGCCACATTATGGGTGACAAGTAGATAGTGAAATGTCCTTTCATATGTACTTGATCTTTTCAATGAATATGTGGTTGTCGCATCAAGCTCTGGGTTCATGCTGGTTTTCAATAATGGGGTTCACAGTCTTCCACCAGGCTGTCTGTGATGTAGTTGACTTGCAGCACCTCCTGGTAGTAATCTTTCTCCACTTTTGTGTTGACTGTCCAGGCTACCACCTCCACCCCCCTCTGGGCCCAGTACAGAGCATAGTCCCTGCAGACAGGACACAGACACACAGTTACTCTCATTCTAGTAAGTCTCAGTCTTCTAGTTACGATGACAGAATGTGACGTTAATATGACGGTTAGTCTCGGCTGCAGGAAACTTACGGCGAGACAAAGTTTTTCTGTATCAGGAAGGCTGAGATGCCACAGAGCTTCCACAGCACGTGATGGTGCGCCCAGTCCAACACCACGTCCATGAGCGTCAGACAACTGTGCTTCCATGGGGACGAGAAACGAGGGGCACCGTCTCCGAACCGACTCAGGCTCCACGGCCGGTGGGTCAGTGCTGTGACCACTTCTGGGTCGCTCTGCCTCATCTGGGCCGGAAGTGGAACAGAGCAAGAGATAAGAAGACGGTGAATGTTAGCAATATGATAAACACAACAGCAGTGCAATACATGACAGGAATATGCAAATAGTTGACTGTATCTCATCAGTACCAGTGTGTTAACCGTGTAAATAAATGAGTATTGTTACACTCATTTAGCATGCCGGTCTGTTATATTTCTATGGGCCAGGTAATCCCAGCTCGTATAGCTAGCGTTGGTGGTGTGCAAGAGATGAATTTAGCTTTAATATAGTGCTTATGTAGGCAACACGGGAGAGGTGCAACCAGAACAAACCATTTTTTTTGGCGATGTTTGCAGCAGTGTGTGCAGGCTGCTCATGCAATCTTATCACGATGTTCACAGTCTCATTTATTAACTGTCCCCTTTGACAGTCAAACACGGCAAATGTGACTTTGTTGAGCTCCAGTTTACTGCTGAGCAGACACTCGCTCTCTTACCCTGTAGATGACTTTTGGCTCAAAGGAGCAGACAATGCTGGTGTTGTAGAGGACTGGATGCTTTTTATACAGTTCTTTTAGGGCTGCAGCGGCCTGGGAGGTGAAGAGAAACACACGGTTATTGTAGGACAGTCGACTGTTTAGAGTTGTGTGTGAGGCTTTAGATCAGTGTGTGTGTGTGTGTGTGTGTGTGTGTTCCTGTGCAACCACTTGGTGGTAACTAGCAGCTGTGTAGAGGAATGTGGACCTCGACAAATGCAGCTCTGCCTTCCTTAATCCCCTAAAACGTGCCGAGTAATGAAAGCACATTTATTGAATATTTGCTTTAGCTCAGTCTGTTAAGATCATTGTGTACTAGAGCTAAAAACTATCTTTGGAACACGATAATCATGGCCTCGTCATTATGCAATGCTGACCAGGCACAAATCAATTGAATCAACTAGTACGACAGACGGATTGCAAACAATTGTTGGCTGCACCTCATCTGGATGACCTTTGACATCAAAGTAGATGGTGAGCTGCAGTTTGATGCATTCCTCCACCGCCTGCTCTAAAGTTGGGATCTTCTCTCCAGCAAACTTGTCCCTGGTGACCGAGGACACAAATGCGTCAGTGCTTTTCAAACAGATGTACTGTTTATATGGGAAACACTACACTTAGCTTTTCTGGGCCTGGATTATGATGAAATGCACCTGACAAAACAAGGATTAATAGATTGCATGCAGCTTCTTATCTAAACGACATGCTGCCTGCAAAAAACAGTGACGTTATAATCTTAAATCTAAAGCATCAGCTGCAAAAAATACCATGAAAAGTGAAATGTCTGCCCGTCTGTCTGCATGCTTGTTGTGTGAATCCCAAGCTATATTTTTCTGTCCGTCTTACCTGAGTCGATGTTTAGCAGCTGCGTCCAGTTTACCCAAATCGGACAGTCTCATCTGGCTGAGTGGTCCCGACCCGTTGGTGGTCCGGTCCACAGTCTCGTCATGCATCAGTATTGGGACACTGTCTGCTGAGAACTCCAGGTCCAACTCCACGCCTGTCGCCCCATTCTTACTGGACTAGAGAAGAACACGTAAATAAAAAGTGTTGGACGCCAAGTATTGTAGGAGTATTTGTTTCTCACCGTCACACACTTCACACTACTGGCATACAATGAAGTGTGGATAAAGGGTAGTGCTGAATGTTAGCAATGTCTGTTACCAGTAGTAAAAGATGGACATGATATCCTGATGCAAAGCTAAATCCTGATCCCTATATGTTCTCATTGTACAAATGTTACTCCATGCCATCTGTTCATCTATAGTCAGTCAGGGGTAAAGATATGTAATTTCAGTCTCCAGTGGTTTATGCACCTTGTCACCACTGATAACACACGGTAGGACCTGATAGGACACCCAAATCTCTTCCACCCTCCTCTCACCTCCCGGATGGCTACGATTGTGTTCTCCGGTGCGTCGTGCCCACCGCACCGGTGAGCGACCACCGACACATTGCCGGAACCCACTGGGTGCAGCACCTGCCGGGCTCGGCTGGTTGGTACCTGGGGGAACCGGAACATGACCAGAAAGAGGTAGAGCGAGGCGGTGAGGGCGGTTGTCCACACCGGGCTGCGGGTCCCCAGCAGGACCAGCACGAAGACGACCGAGTATAGGGTGACTTCATCTCCTAGCTGCAGCATTGTTGTCCCCTTTTGCCTTTCTGACTCGAGTGTGTCAAAGGGGCAGGAAGTGACGCGAGCAAACGCGCCGCCCGTCAGTTTAATGTTAGCTGACGTTAGCTACCCGTCCTGCTAGCTTTACTTTCTTCAAACGCCCTATCCGAGATACGGTCATGCTCCGCCTTGCTAGCAAGTGAACATGTCGGTTACTCAGACAGATCAACAAAACACTTCACGTTAGCACCGGGAGAAACCCTGCAGCTGGTCGTCAGTAACGATACGCGAGAAACAGGAACACGTTAAAGCGGATATGACAACTGCCGCAAGTTACGTGTCTCTTCCGCAAGCTGCGTTACTATTAAAGCAGAATGTACAGTTTTGGGTTCTTAAGATCTCAATTAAATGTATTTTACTCTGAAGTGATAGTTTACAATTTACCCGTAAGAGGGCACACAAAACACAAAAACGCCTGTTGAGTACATCCGGGTCAGAGTGTTTCCGTCATGTTAGCTAACAGCTTGTATATCTCCAATTTCTTAAAAGAAGAATCGCGTTTCTATGTTTCTTTATCTTCCATTAAGCCTGTCGTCGGTCATGGTGAGCCTCCTTCTCTCATAAAGTCTTATATTACTTTCATTGTTTTGCAAGAGAGCAGGAAAATATCATGAATGTTGAATCATTAGCCGCATGAGCTAACCACTGCTAATGTATGACAGCTTGGTCAGGAGTATGTATCTCTAATTTGTTTAATTACATGTTTTCCTACAACATTATTTAGCTCTGTCTGCCTCACTTCTAATAATAAAGCTAATCAAAACAAAACATATGCATATACCTTTATTGCTCATGGTAATTTGTTCATACTTTTATTCAACTGGCTGCTATTTCTCCTTGAGGACTGAACCGGAATTGAAAAGTCGCGATACATCAACGTCACAAAAATGCAACCGCAGCACGATGATGACGCTCATTAGGGTGGCCAAAATAACAGGAACACCTGTGTAATGTAATGTAATGCAATCAAATAGCCCTGTTACTAATGTTTGTATTTTGTTCTCTCAACTGTTAGCTAGTGAGTTATATTTGTGTTGATGTATTGCATTACTTTGTATAATTATGTGCAAGGTTGCAACTTATTTTCACTGTCAATTAATCTGCTGAATATGAATTGTTTGGTCTATAAAATATGCCAGAATATATTTAAAAAAAAACAATGCCAATCATTGCTTGCATTGTTTTTGTTCATATTTGTCATTCTGAAACCAGTGATGTGTTGCATTTTTGCTTAAGAAATTATATTAATCGATTTATAAAAGTTTTTAATCAATTAATGTACTACTAGTTTTGGCTCTTAAGTGTCAAATGCATCTGTTATTTTTCAACAGATGAGGTCAGTGCTGCTGCGCAGGTTTACTTCAAACATCCTGTCCTGTTCCAGAGGATCATGTCGACTTACAGGTCGGATAACGCATGGCGTGCAGCCTCATTCACCAGGTCAGACACCCATCCAGCAGAGCTTCCGGGGACCACTTATACCTAAAATCACAGCCCTGGTCGGGTACTCTGACTCTTCCGCAAACAAGTACACTATGATTTACACCCTGCCGCACATTAAGCTCCTCAGAGCTGTGTCCAGGCTGAAACTGCTCCAAACTGCAATCACCGGGGTCATCTTGCCCCCAGTGTACATCCTCTACCTCCAGGGAGACGTCCCCCTCTCTCTTGTCAGCTACGCAACGGGTTTAGCGCTGTTTGCTGCTGTCATGCTGTACACTGCCAGTCACTTCTTCAGGAGGATTGTGGGGATGATGTACCTGGACCCGTCCCAGACCACCCTCAAAGTGTCCCACCTCACCTTCTGGGGCAGGCGCCATGATCTCTACCTGCCTGTGTCGGATGTTATGACCATCGGGGATACAGGCGACTCCGTAAACGAGACAATAGTGAAACTTAAGAGATTCAGCACTCCACAGACGCTGTATTTCTCCACTCATTTTGGACGTGTGGTGGACAAACAGGCTTTCGAGAAGGTGTTTGGAACTTAAAAATGATAGTTTGTTTAAATTGTACAGATTGGGACAATAATAGTCAACAGTGAATTATCCTAAAAATACAGTATAACTTGTTATAATGTGAAGGATCTGTTCCCGGTGAAAAATAAGATTATACAGAAGACTGTCGCCAGTGTAAACTTTGGCTGAGATATGTTAGCAGTCGTCAACCATGAATAACGAGCTAATTCATTATTTAATGAAGCTTGTGGTTGGAAAGTACAGGTACATATTTGCAGGCCTGAGTGGTAAGTGACCACTGTTGGCAGTAATGTGTTAAGAGTACTCGGATTACTTTGGTCTGTAACCAGGGTGTTAATGTGTCGAGGAGAAAAAAAGTCAAATAAAGTCAAAGTCTTGGTAAAAGTGAGGTTGTCCGAATGTTTTACAAACAGAAATATTGGTGTTGCATCTTAAAACAACGACAGACAAAAGTACACAGAAATTCCTTTATTAAAAACTATTTCAAGGTGAGTAATGAAGCACATTTATTTCAAACACTGTTAGCGATTCAGGTGTGAACACTGACTGATCTACATTACATGTAGAATGGGGCATTTGGTAATACCATCACAGAGAAGATTTTAAAATGATATTCACACCGGTACGTATACTTATATACGTGCTTGTGTCGTGTAATAGCTTTTACTAAGACGAAAATAAAAATAAAAAATCCATTTGGATACAAGATGAGCTCCCTGGAGATCTTTGAGTAAGTAGTGAGTCATCTTTTTAGTAGAATCTTTCAATTTCTGATGACCTTTACCATGCACTCAGTTGTCGTGGCCGAGTGGTTAAGGCGATGGACTAGAAATCCATTGGGGTCTCCCCGCGCAGGTTCGAATCCTGCCGACAACGAGTTACCTTTCGAGCAATCGGAGAGTTACCTTTAACTTATGAGTGTGTGATTAATTAAATGGCTTTGAGTGGTCGGAAGACAAGAGCTATACAAGTACGGTCCATTTACCATTTACAAGTATGGTTACATGGTTGACACAGTGACACATTCATTTTTCAGTTGTAAATGTTTTTTTATTGTTGAAATTATTATAAATAAATTGATTTTGTTGTAGATGCCCTGCAACCCTTTTTACACATGGCAAGTGGTCAAACACTCATCTTTCTGTTGAAGACATAGCTAAAAAAATACAAGGCAGATTTGATGATGGAGGATTTCCACAACCTGGCAACCCAACAGGTATTCTCATTAATGGCTAGTAAGTGATCCATAAAGCATTGGTACATGATTTATTTACCATCAATAAAGCCTCGCATTAATGCCTATAAACCCTTTAAAAACGGCTGACTCATCAGAAAGTGATACCCAAAAACGTACCCATCATTATAACTTGAAAGATGCCACACAATATTAACCATTAACAACCAGACCCCATTCATGGAAAAACAAAGTTTGATTTTCAACCTCACGTTTCAGGAGTTACAAACCCAAAATTGAATGTGTTATATAAATGTCCACATGGTGGTGCTATCCCATCAAAGATCACTTGTTCACCGCCTGACAAATGTCATTGGAGTCTAATTAGTTTTTGAGAAATCCTGGTAAAAGACAGACAAACAAACAGGTACATGTTCATGTACAGTATGTGAAATACAGTACATGCATGTGAAACTTGTGAGTGTGTTGTGTCTTCATACAATATGTACAGTTTAAATGTCTTTTTGATTTTATTGATATGTCTGATTTCGCAACAACAATCATCAGAAGTAAAAAGCTAATGCGCTGCAGTTTCATTTAGTCACTTGTCAGCAACCAACTTTTTTAAGACCCGTAAAAGATCCAAAATGACGGGGGGTATTTACAGACATGTTTTATATATCGTAGAACCAGATGTTAAAATCCCTTCTGTGTTAACCACAGATTTATTTCAGCCATCTAACCAAAATCCCATTCAAAAAAACAACGCTTTCACAATTCATTCCTGCAGCACTCGATGCTCATTACATTTTTTTTAGCACCTGGGCAGAATGACCCAGGTCAGCGATGCAGATGTGCTGTTGGTTCATTTTATAAAATTAACTGGTGTCTATTATCCAGTACCTGCTGTATTTCTCCTCTAGCCTGATATATGAATATTATGTGGCGAAACAACATGTAACATGGCCAGGCACCGCAAGAACCACCATCATCTGTCACCGTTAAACCTCATAACCATCTGCTATTGAAGTTGTATCACTGCATTCTTTGCTTTTCAGTCCCTCTTCTGCGTGATGGCACGGATGCAAAAACAGACACGCTTCCTGATCTGGCACCAGCTGACAATGCATGGGAACTGTATGGTTTACACTTTACATCTCATCATTTGAATGGTTTGTTTTTGTCTGTTTGCATAACTGCTTTCTTTTAATCTATACATCTGCTCAGTGTGAAATGTCCAACAGATAGGGATTGAACTGGATGTTGTTGTGTGGTTGCCGTCACACCCTAGATAAAAAAAAACACCCTCAGTCCACCTGGGCTCCCAAAAGATTACTTGAGAACATGAACAAAGGAACAAAGGTCCTGCATTGGAGTTTCTTCCTCTGCAAAACCTCCGTGCATTGAAAGGGATTCTGGCAGCCCGGAGGGCTTCTTTCATGTCTTGAAGGGCCCTGGAGAGTCCTGCTCCACTGAAGGAAAACCCCACTTACTTGTTGCTGTCCTGCTCCGAAACGTCCAACTGCAGACCCACCTCTGTTTGTTTTTGTCATTGTTAATAACCGAGACGAGCTTCCTATGATCAACAATATTGCATTGACCTCGACTCCATCCCTGCTGGAGTGATTCTCCTTTTATATTCAATACAATTTCCTGTGTTTATGAAGATTTTGGCTGCATTCCTCTGACTCATTAACAATATATAGGAAGGCACATGCAGTGTTTTTAGAACTGATGTGTAATACTCTGAAGTATGCCCGACTGCTTGTGTTTTGCCAAAGAGGGATTTATCACAGTGCAACCTGGATACCATCATGTTTGTGTCACTCCCTAGTAGTGCTTAACTACTAGGTTATTGCTCCCTAGGGGTTACATGACTCTGCAAAGATCAATTGTCCAGCCATGCTAGATCCTGGTAATCACACATCCATCTTGCGAGCAGTTTGTTCCCGAACATTGTTTACCACATTCCAGTTTGTTCTTGGCACAATATTTCGGAACTTTATTGCACAAAAGGGAAACCTTCCTGTCTGTGAAGGACTTCCTCTTCTTTTCAATAATAAAAAGGCTAAAATAATCCAGAGTCAGATTCATTATGCCTTGGTTAAAATTACCCAGATCTTCCCACAATGATGGGTTTCCATGGTTAAAGCCAGGAGGCGGTTAGCTTAGCTTAGCATAAAGAGTGGAAGCAGTGGGAAACAGCCAGCCTACCAACTATCCTAAAATGCACTAAACATAGTTTCAGCATGTAACTCTCTGTAAAACCACAATATGTTGTTTTTACATTACGACGGGAATAAAAACAAAATACATGAGTAGTATTTAGATGCTAGTATATATTTTTGAATGGAGAAAGCAAGGCTAGCGTTTTCCCGTATCTTCTAGCCTGATGCTAAGCTAAGCTAATTGTCTCCCCCGGCTCTAGCTTCTTACCCAGCGCCCAAACATAAGAATGGTACGAATCTTCTCAAATGTTGCACTATACCTTTACTGAGGCTGTCATTTGATTAGATGGAGGGATATGCTGAAAATGAAACATCTTTTGATAATAAGTCCAGATTTTTCATTAACAAGTATGTCAAGGACAAATGTATTATCACACTGATTGGGCTCAAGCAATGGGTCATTATTTTTTGACTCAACTATTTTTGTCATAAAGGGAACTGCACTTAATTTACAGCCCAGTCCACTTTTTTAAGAACACTTCCAATTGATCACCTTAACCGCTCAGACATTGACAGCTGTTCTGCACGGATCATTTATTATGAAGCCACTGAGTGACATTGCTGGGCTCTCTGTACCTGCTGATTGAAACTGTCATTCATTTTGCCGTCTTTTTCTATGCAGGACTTGGGCATGGTATGGACAGGAGTATAGCCAACAGCAACATTATGTGAGATTGATCACTAAAGATAAAGTTTAATATTTGAGAAGCCAACAGGAATAGAGGCATTCAAGTGCCACATTTATCTAACAAGAGTGCAAGGAGCGGATTTGTTTTCTCACCTCCTGCAGGATACAGCGCTATCGGCTTGCGATAGACTGGCAGCTACTTCTGCTCTGATTTACAGCCGCAGAAAGTGAACAGCTTTGCGTCTCTGGTGGGTTTCCAGGGTGGAAGCCTAGACCTTGGTACCATAAATCCTGGTGACTGTGTTGGCCTGCCTGCAGAGAGTGTGCTGAACCCTGCATCGTGTTTATAATTAGAAACACACCTCCCTGCGTTCGCCTGCAGGAAACAGCCCGGGCCCTCCATGTGTGTGCGAGGCTGTGGGCTAACAAAGAGAGGAAAGTGGACACATGGGGCAGGCATGCGATGCGATCACAGTCTGGTATTTGAGGGCTGCGATCACCTCGTTAGAATGTGCAGGTGGATGGGAGGGCAGGATGGAGAGAAGCTATGAGACAAGGTAATGAGGCAAGGGAAGTGAATAGTCATGCTTTTACTGTGTGTTTCAATTAGACATCACTGAAATATGGGGTGATGCCAGAGATAAAACTCTGCAGGTTGACTCACATAAAGCAGTGTGATTTTACAGTTGGCACGCATTTACTATTTTGTGTGCTCTTTTGAACACAGCTGTGAAAGCATGGGACAAGAATTTAGTGTTGTTTATTAGTGTATATTTATACTGAGCGTTTGTCAAAACTAAACAGAATTATGGTTATAGGGCTGTTTAGCAGTTATACCCTCCAATCACAATAAAACACTGTGCTTCAGGGAAGTTCGAGTTATGCGGATACTGCTGAGCTCTGCAATGTCGCTTTTGTTAGATTTTCACCCCCCGCCAATCACTGATCCCCTTTATATCTGTGATCCACGATGACTCCAAGGAAATCTAAAACAGATGGAGATGGGACAAACCTTAAGTCTGATTAGAAACCTTATATATTAGTTATGGGAAATCCTGTTTTAGTAAGTGAAAACAGTTCCATTTGGTTCAAAGCCACAAAAGACAGGAAATCCAACTGATCCATGCTAACACAAAATACATGCAGCTTTTTTTAGAGGGTGTTTGGATAAGTGCAGCTGTCTTACAGTTGGAATGGAACCACTTCAATCTGCACACATTGGACTATGCAAAACACAGTTTGTTCTCAGTTGGAAGTCTATAAAAGTGCCAACATTTGAACACCATACATTTAAATTGTACCAAAACTAGAAACATACAGTAGTATATAAATGTATTTTTAACTGTACTACCGTGCTGCTTCTCATTTCTGATTCTCCACAAAATAAAAATGTCTAACTATCGATCTCTTCAAATTCTTTGGCAAGTTAGTGGTTGTTACTTTGTGTTTTTTTTCCCAAAAGCAGCCATAATATACCAACCAGTCTGCAGAGCTGATGATAAGTGAGAAAGGATTATTGTCTTTTAAAGGAAAGGAAAAAGGACTTCTGGGAGACGTGCTCTGTAAGCCTCACCACTTTGGAAAGCCATGTTCTTGGACACGCTTGACGCCATCTTCTGTTTCATCAATTGTTTTTACGGAGCGTCGAGTCCCGCCGACCTGGCAACGCAGGCCAACGCCAGACAAAGATCTCCCTAGGCCCTAGGGGGATATTTTTGAAAACAGCAAGAGTTAGGGATTCGCTGGTTCACCCTATGTTTTTTTTTCCAGTAACACGGGAGGGGATGTGTTGTGGGGTAACAGGGTGAGGCAGGGGGAATCTGACAATAGACAATGGAGAATCCGCACCACAACATCCATTGTGTTCTGGGGTGAAACGTCTTCTAGTTTGAGTCGCGGAGCCCAAATATTCCATCCTATGAACCGAACCCAAAATTCCTTTTTTTTTGTGTGTATGTGGTTTTAACAGCACAGCATTCTTTCACCAGGGAATCCATAACAAAAAAATGTTCTATTTTTGTGTTCGGGTATTTAGACAGCACTGAGGGGACATTTAAAAAAAATTGATTAAGGAAAATGTGTACACAGCAGAAGACATTCCTCCCCATTTGGAATTAGCATTCCCATGTAACACTGGATGGGATTATGCTCCGTTTCTCCTAAAAAGGTTAATTGAGGGCTCTAAAGTCGACCTGTTGCATTTGCACCCTCGCAGGGAACCCTGCAAAGTTCATGTACAACATTTGCACCCATTTGACACACTGGGCCGCACTTTCCCCAGTTGGACTGAATCTTTTCTGTATTATTTCCCTCCCTAACAAACACACTGAAGCCAGCATTTAGGACCGGTTCTCACACCCGACCTATAGAGAGAAGCCTTGTGGGCCACGCTGCACATTTGAATTCTTTGAAAGCGATGCCTCACTCAGTGGGGGGTTCCTGCTGAAAAGAGGAACGCGACTAGACCTTGGCCTCACAGGCCAATACAGGATGGAGGGAGGAAGACTGCTCCGCTCCCAACATTATGGCCCCAGTGTTCCCAGTGCCATTCCCAATCCGGTTTTACATTCCTGATTGCTGGTTGTAGGTGAGAACAGCAGACAGGTGTCTTATTGGCTGATTAACTGTGTTTACCTTGGCATGACTTGCCAGACTGACAGTCTCCAGTGCAAAGCTGCAGGGGATTTCCTCAAGGTCACTCTCATTAATACGGAACAATGCCACATCACTGGATGAGGGAGGGCGGTAGCAGGAGGGTGTGAGCGTGAGGTGAGGTGGGGCAGTATGTGCCCTCTGGTTGCTGAGTGATGTAATCTGGTCAGTTATTGTATAGCGCTGCCCCTCGAGGCTTCGAGTACTTCCCTTGAGTACAGCACAATAACCAAGTCAGGAAGTCAGTGTTTTGGTGTACATCAACAGTTGGCAGGTTTATAGCTCAATCGTACCATTATCAGCAGCTCCATTGTATATTTTATGAGTTGCCTTATGTATATACAGTGAGACTAGACCAAGAGCTATTCTACTGTAGGACAGGCAATGAAATACAGCGTTTATTTTGGGCTTATTTTTGCACCTGCAGTGCAACATCCTTCTGCAAACACAATTATCTGTGATTGGTTGCATTTTGTTTCTGTGTATGTCTCACAGAAATCATGTCTACTGTCACACTTCAACCTAACCCTGAAACCAATGTAAGTATTGGTCTTAAACTGGAATTGTTCTCTTCATCATGTGGACACAAATAGAACTCTAAATGATAATGTTGCTCCGAAACTACTGGATGTCTGTATAATGAACTGTCTGATAACATGTTCACCATATCAACCATATACAGTATGTCAATGTTGTACTAACTTGTTTCCGCTGCACCCAAGTGGCCCCAAAAAACTGTAAAAATAACAATTATTGCAGGTGTAATGTCTGTTTAACAAGCTAACCTCAAGTCACATTGAGCATTAGCTCCCAGCTCCATATCAGACAACATTTTGTCAGCATATGAGAACATATGAAGTTGGTTTTACTTGGAGGATACCAACAGCTTGCAGACAGTCTCAATGGATACAACCACTGCTCTCTGGGCTTTTTATCGTCTAGCAGAATTTTCCACTATCTTTTCCTCAGCGAGGCACTTTACTGCAATAAATGTGAAGCCCTCATTCGGTTTCGCCGAGTTCACTGGGACTGGGTCAAGTTTCAGTGCAGCGACTATTTTACTCACTGCTTACTGTTGGTGATCTGACATCCTCAGAGAAATAAAAATCTGCGCCATAAAATAATCCCTCAAAAGTACTTTGGCTTTCCAGAAACACACTCTTAACCAGACAGCGCAGCTGAATGCGGTCAGGACCAAATGGAATAATCAAATGCTTCATGTACAAATTAATACCACACTATTTTCTTGGGACATCACCTAAACCACAGACACGTTTTTATTACTGTTCCCATTATACTGAGAGAAGGTTGTTGACAGATGAGCTCAGTACACATTCATTTTTCAACATCATCTCCCCCAAATAACTGTGGCCCTGGGGATAAAGAGCATCAAGGAAACATCAGCAATGATTAATGTATGCATTTAATACCTCTTCATGAAGCTGCGCATGAGATGAATTAGGCCAAGACTGGCTATAGCTCATTTAAAGTAGGTGTGTGTTCAAAGTGATCAGGTAATTACCCAAACACACAACTTCTTCATCTATCATCTTTAAATCAACTGGTTTTTTCTCTGCCAGGTCAACAGAAAACTAGGGAGTTGATTTCCAATACCTGATGCATTTTCAAGGATTCAAACTTGGTGTTTCAGTCCAAACCCTTGGGCCCATTTGTTCAGCAACAGACCACACCCTTCTTTAACTATAAACTGAAGCCGAACTATAACTATGAACTGAAAGCTGCCATTCATTATTTCTGCTCAGCGTCGGGCACCTTCTGTACTTTTTTGTGTTTTCCGTCTCTTGCTTCATAAAGCTCTTTATAAAAATCCTTGAAATTATTTTACTGTATGTCTATTCACCTAAAGTTCATCATCCGCAATGTTTAGGCTGCTTTGGTTTGGGGCCAAACTAATTCCCATTAGCCTCAGGTGACCGGCTGTTAGCATGGTCGTTGTGAGCATGTTAGCATACTGACGTTGGCATTTAGCTCAAAGCACCACTGTACAATGTTTACTGAGGGAATAAATCAAGTCCTTTTTGCAACCAGAGGAGTCGCCCCCTGATGGCCAATAGGAAGAATGCAAGCATAAGGGCCTTTTGCATTGGCTTCACTTTTCAGACTCGTAGGTTGCCGCCTGGCCCCGGCGTATGGAGCCGCCGAGAGAAAAAGCGCTGCAGCCAGTGTCGCTCCAAGAGCTTCTAGTTGAACATCTCTGAAACTTTCACAAATATGCTGATGTTCCCGGCACCCTGCCACCGCTTTCCTGCCGCAGATAATCACTATGGGCAAGTCTAAGTCTTGTTGAATTGTGTTTATCATATGTTGTGAAAAATGCATCTGAGTTCTTGTGCAAGGTAGCCTATGAGTTGAAAGAGACCATCATTGTGTCCTAAAATACCCCTGTCTCATTCCCTACGACTCTGTGGCGCTCGGAGCGTCCCCCTTTGGGACCTCTGGCTAATAACAGCATACAATCAAGTGTATCACTGTTTTTGTCATATTAGGGCATATCCAGAAAGGGAGAGACAGCAATTCAGCAAGAGACAGAGAGAGAGAGACAGAGAGAGAGAGACAGAGAGAGAGAGACAGAGAGTTCCTCCTCCAGATTCTCAGGCCTTTGCCGGTCTGGCTCAGTGGCAGAATGGACAGTTCCTGTGTTTGTGCCTGTTCCTGTCTCCCGCTGTCACCCTGAGGCACGTCGCCATTGTTTCCGCATCGAGTGCCGGAGGTCAGGGCTGCTCCCTCTCTCACTCTCCTAAACTCGCTGCCCAACAGAGGGAGGGGAGCTGAGAGAGAGCAGTATAGGCCAGGCTCCAAACAGAGCCGGTCACACCTAAACAAATTAGAGATGCGGTCGGACAACAGGCCGCTGAGCACACACACACACACACACACACACACACACACCTCACTTGCACATGCACACGTCCACCTTTTGTTGTTCAACAGGGGGATTCCAGGTTCTCGTAAACACTGTGCAGGTAAACAGACTCTCTGTCTGGCACACAAGATTAGAAGCGGGCGACTTTGTTCTACTGTGCTCTACTCTTCTATGCTGAACTCAAATGTACTCTGCTTGAGTCAGTTACATTCACTTTCTTCTTCTCTGATCAATAACTAATTGATCAACTAATACCCTAAAACAGAAGAATATAAATAATATAATAATATAAAAATATCTAAATAAAGTTAAAGTTACACATGCACTGCCTGAACAGATATTGCTGGATCATTTTCTGGTTTTCTCATCATATATATATATATATATATGCGTGATGAATTGTATTTGGGCAAATTCCAGCACTGACTTTTCAAAAAATACAGATTTCACTGAGCTGCTGTGTCCTGGCAGCTCTGCAGGATTCAGAGTGGCATGTTTATACAGTCTTCTCACCCCACGGAGGAGCGTAAAGTGGGGTAATTTATATGTCAAATTACCATGAGGTTTGTTCTGGCATATGCATTCAATGCTCTCCTCATCCTCTTAAAATAAATTCAGCGTGGTGGTACGATGGATCACGAGTAAATATTCACAATAATTTTCACAAAATACATCTCTGCTCTATATCAAGATGACAGTAGAAGCACTGGGTGGCCATGGAGCAGGGGGCGTCACTGGAACAGCTTGATTTGTTGTATCGATCAAGAGTACTTGATGAACATATTGATTGCACATGTTGAGATGCGAGATTTCAGGATTTACATACAGATTGTAAACAAAACCTGTCTCGCTGAATAATGCAGTTTTTAATCAAAGCAAAAATATTCCATTAGGAATATTGATATTGATCAACTAAGTCTACGTCAAACACTGTGTGGCCAAAAGTATGTGGACACGCCACAGCAAAGAATTTACATTGTAGACATCCAAGTTTGTGACAACAGTTTGGGGAGGATCCACTCGTGACAATGCCCCCAAGCACAAAGCCAGTAGGAATGGTTTTACCAGTTAAGTTCTTGACCTGATCTCAACCCCACTGAACACCTTGCAACACCAAACCAGGCCTTATTGCCTAACATCAGTGCCTCACTAATCTCACTAATGCTCTTGTGGCTGAGGTTCAGGCTACAGTGGTTTGGAGTGAGATGTTCAATCAGTAATACCCACAGTGTCTTCAATGCATCCACCTTTTACATCTCTCCTAATGCAAACTAAGAGTATAAATGTCCTTTATCTCCCTCCACATCTCCTTCACTCTCCGTCCTGTGACCCTCTGTTTTGCTCCTGTGGTGTTATTTGCTCAGCTGGCAGCAGACGCCTGGACTCTGAGCTACTTAGACCGAGACAAGTGCCCGCTGGCTTCATATGTTATCTGAAAGGTTGTTGTTTTTCTCCACCTAAGCATGTTTCATATTTTCTTTTACACCTTCAACACACATTAGGCTCATTTCACCTCACCTGATGACGCTTGTTCTTTCATGTGTATATTCAGCGTGTCTAAATAAACAGTTTAGATTGCGAAGTCGAGTAGCTTCAGGGAAAATCACCCCAAAGGTGATTACTAAGACTAAAAAAAACACTGTAGGGCACGAATATCTTTTCTATTTTTAATAGATCCCAATTATTCATGGGTTTAAAAGCATCTGTGTTGCATCGTCATCGACTTTAGGTAGCTGAAGTGCATAAGGCATCGGCTTTGACTGTGAAATCCAGCATTTTGCAGCTGAGATCAACTTCTTAACTAACGGCTGGTGCCATCTGGTCCTGATGAGGAAAGGAAACACTCCACGAGCCTTACGTAAAAGACTTGTTATTTCACCGTTCGTGGGGTATGAGTTTGTCCAAACAGAGGCAAAGTGTAAGTGATAGATTCCAGTGATGATTAAGTGGTTTGTTTTTATTGTGACATTAGCAATCTGCTGTTGATCTCAAAGCAGACATGAGAGCCAAGATGTCATCTTTTTGGAGGGCCTCCGGTTTCAGTGGACATTACTGTGAATATAATTCCTCATCAAACATAAACAGATTGTGATAATCCTCATTGGTGAAATATAAACAACCATCGTCACATACTATAGAATCCACCCAGGGTGACAACGTGATGAACGCAAAGCGCCAGTGAAAGGTGAATAATCTTGTATCACTCTGACCACAAACATTTTAAGTGATATGATCAAATTAATTTAATAATCACTCACTTGGGCAATTTTCTTTTTAAAGTAAAACACACTGATTTTGCTGCACTGAAAACAGTTGTTTAATTGGTGGAGCAATATCCTAGTTTAAAACATGTATTGCCTTTATTATTTTGGCCAATAGAAATATTTCTTTAATGTAATTTGGCAAGTTGACGTGCAGCAGAAACAAGCTGTGAATTCAAAGCTGACATAGCATCACCTTTTAAGCTGATATGGTGAGCGATATATGTTAGCAAATAGCTTAAGTGGAAACAGTCCTCAGGTAATGACACACTAGATTGTTATTTTAGTATGCAGTATATACTAGTTTGTGATTTCAAACACACTCATAGACATCGGTGTAAGAAGAGTCTAAAGCCATGCTAGCAGCTCTATGAGGCTGAAATTAGACAAAATGCTGATGCAGCATGCTAACATACTCACAATGAAATTATTTACATGCTGATGTTTCCCAGATTTAATGTTGACCGTGTTTTAGCATGCTAACATTTCTTATTTAGCACTAGACGCGTAGTAGAGCTGAGGCTGATGGGATGAAGAGTCAGCAGGCCGTATCTTGGCCCTGCAGCTCGCTGCTGTCTCTCTTGAAGCTGACAGAGAACAGGTCTTTTTATTGAAGCCTTAAACCCCCCAACTCTGAGCCTCAGGTGACCTTACATCAGTTAGCTCAATCAAGAAAAATCACAAATACAACCGACAGGATTGTACAATGATGAATCACTTGCACGGGTAGTCATTATACATGAAGACAAATATACATTTCTGCAGTGCATGTGTTCATACTATCAACAGAACCACTTCCTCTTAAAAGTCCTTGGAAATTGCTCTAATTTAATTTGTAACAGCTTGACCCTCTTTGGTCTTGAGATCTCTCCTCCAGTGTCCTGAATGCGCTGACAGGGACCTGAACATGATGCATCTGCTGTCGGTGGATTTGAGCCTGTGTGTGAATAAAGTGGTTTTGCATTAACAGCAGGGTGCAGCACTCCAGAGGGACGCATAGGAACAAAGGCTGATGTGTAAGCAGGCTGTTTTTGTGAACTGTTTTCAGATGACGGAGCGGAAAGTTAAGGTGGTGCTCATGGTATTTTAGACTCATTTTAGGTGCACAATGTAACTGCCCCAGATTGTACATATAATTCCCATGTGTTGTTATATTGGACAGTTCACTAAACACCAAAGGGTGCAAAGGGTTGCCCTGGCTCTGTAAATGGGAAACCAACAAAGTGGCTCGGATCGAGTCACACAACACAATTCCAGCCGATGAGCAACAGGGGGCGTTCATGCTTGTGCACAGGACAGGGGAAATTGGCCATGGCTGTATGAAGAGAAAGGCAATGGGAGCGAGAGGGACGGTAAATCTGTTTGGTTGGAGTATGTATTATATTATTCTTATATCAGAAATTAGGACAGATACAACAGTCAAGGTTTTAGCCACGCTGCAGCAAGAAACGACAATATCCATCAAGTCATCTGATATTTGGGACTTTTTCTGATACTGACAATACCTGCACCTTAATACAGAACTAAACCAGGTTTCTTATGATATTTCATATCATTTTCTGAACAAGAAATGAAATAGTGATGTGATTTAGTGATGATAAAACAAGGAAAGGACATACCGGAGAGTAGTGTGCATGTAAAGGTACTAATACACAGACAAGACAAGAAGCTGATTGAAGTAAAATTTAAAATGATTAAGTTATTATAATTGTCGTAAAATATCATGGTAAAAACGTCAGTTCCCTGAGGAGCGCCAGTAGATGTCCAGAAGCAGCTCTGCACTCAGTAGAGTCTGCCTGAGAAAAGTCATCACATCACGTCATAGACAAAGTTTATTCAGCAATTATCCCAAAACTCTGTCTCTCTTTATACTCACGGTATACTTGATACTGCACAAACATGTAATAACAGCAAAGAACAGCAAAGGAATATGTTCACGAATGTATCCGTTTGTATTTAGTAATAATACAATCAGTTAGCTGGTCTTGTAGGTTTGAATTGGCTTCTTAAACTATTTATTTGAAAGGCTTGTGTCAGAAGTGCATACTTACTTTGGCGGAGCAACATGGCATGACTGCTGTGGGTAAAAACTGAGAAATAATACACCAACTTCTTTTCCTACAATTTGCTGTGTGTTTATCGTGCTTTTCCGTTGTAATCTATGCTGACTTTGTTGGTATCTGTCTTTTGATTTGTCCCTAATTAGAATTTTAAAACTATTTTCTAATTGTATATGTCTAAACTGCAGCACTGCTAACCAGCCAGTCAAGCGCCTGACCTTCTTTTGTGCCAGAGGCATTTTGCCCTCGGGCCCCTCCATTCCTACTGCAGCACTTCTCTTGAGTGCAGGCAGTCTGCATGTTTGCTCTGTATTTTAGAGCATCAGCAGTTGCCAGACCAGATGGCAGCATTTGGTTCTGCTCATTTTAATATGAATAATCACGAAGATAACTAATCAAGACTAATGACTTTTTAACACCGGGCTTTGAGGTGATGGCTCCCTCCTCAGTCAACAGATAAAATGCGGTGTGAACGGTCATGCTGTGTTAACAGAGCTGTCGACAGAGACACACACACACCCAACAAATGGCTAAATGCCCTGTCATTTTGGCAGTGATATGCTTAACACACACATGCATGTATACATGCATTCACAGACCCCCCCCCCAACACTCAACTCTACCAACTGACTGCCTAAAAACTCCTCATTTCGGATTGGGACACCAGAGGACATAATTGGCCTGGGAAGAAGCGTTGGACAAAACATGCACAATAGCTTGAAGTTCTGTGGCTGTTCAGTCATGCTGAACAGTAATTCACCCTCTATATTTAGCATACTTTATCACCTTTATATACAGATAGACTTTTCATAGAGATTTAACAGTGAATGTATATCTTTGAGATCCCTTAAATGTATTTTACAAGATAAGAGTCAAAGACTTTAGTCCAAGCAGTTATTAAATAATGTGCTCGGCTCTTTGGAAAGCCTCAAGTTCTATTTGTTGTCTTCTCCAAAATTACGGCTGACTGATTGTCCTGCATCAAAGGAATTTTCTGCCAAAAATAAATAATATGATATTACATTGAAAGCATGAATTTCAAAATTGTATGTCCAACTTTTTTAAATCGAGAGCACAAATTGTCTTTTTTTACAGTAAGAACATGAGGCGTCATGTTTGACATCTGAGATACATTGATGTTAAATGTACTATGTTAATTGAAAATATGAACATTTAATTGCTGATGAATACCTCCAAAAATGTGGATAACTGGGACGGCCTGCGAATCCTCTCAGCACGCTCGCTCTACCTTTGGCCCGTACGATCTCTGGACCTGCATCTGATGCTTTCCAGATACCAGAGTCAACCTCTGGCAACGCAGACTGTTTCAATCATCTGAAAAGTATGTGCAATGTAATATATCTTGAATACTTCCCAAGTGAAATATTCATGAATAAAATCAGCGGAGGACAATAGCCCCATCTTGGAACAAATTACTTATTGGACTCACACACTTCCAGATCTCTGTCTTTGCTCACCACAAGTGACTTCGATGCATTTCTCGACTTCAAAACGCCATATTCCTCCAACAAAGGACGCACCGTTTTAGTGACTATGGCAGCTGTGACCCTAAATTCTCATTTGTCATTCAGATTTGCATCTTCATTCGCTGTTCCCAACCTAATCTGGTCCTCCCTTGAATTAATCAAAGTGCTTTATGTGTGGCGGCAGTGGGCTACGACTATTGCTGTCTCTGTCTGGCCCCAGTGACAGCCAGTGCTCAGAATTATGGATCTACCAGCTGTTTACAAGTGGCTATCAGACCATCTAGTGAAGACTGAGCACGGACTGAATGGTTGGGGAAAGCACCAGAATCCTTTATTTTGGTTTAGTGGCCTCCTGTGGCCTCCTGAAATCCCCTTTAGACCAACCTTACTCCGCCTTCAATCGCCTCAATATGTGAGAGATTGTCTGATAGTTGTTCTGTTTATGTCCTGTTCTCTGAAACGTACTTTATTGTTAGTCTCTGTTGTTGAAAGCACTTTCAAAATACATCTGAGGTGAATCAGTTTATGTTCACACACACACACACACACACACACACACACACACACACACACACACACACGCACACGCACACGACAAGGTAAACCATGCACATTTCCATTTGTAGCCTTGTGTGAGCAGTGGATTTTGTGGGTGATGTTAGAATAACCCAGATTAGTTATTTTTATTCTTCAACAGATTATTTCTTATCAGGAACTGGAAATATGAGATAGACATAGATGTGTCCTCCATTTATGTCAACATAAACCAAGACTATTCTCCAAAGCAAATGCTAAAAACAACATATGTTTACGTTAAAAAGACAAAGCCGAAATAATTATGTTACTTGTCTGACGGAGCAAAGGAGGAAGTTGGGGGACTGTATTTTGGTGGATGGATGGGTCCACAAGCTTAATAAAAAGTTAAACTTCAAAACATGAGTTATTCGTTTCCTGACCACAATTGTTCCTGAGCAGTAACCAAGTGGATATTGTTGTAACCGTGATGACGAAGGAGACCTTCATTTTATGAAATAGTGATTTGAACCCAAACCACAATGTTTTTCCCACCATAGCACATATGTTTTTAAATCAAACCATGACCTTTCCGTAACCTAACTAAGTCGCTTTTGTGCCTAATCCTAAACCAATCATAGCCATACCATGCGTAAGAACAGAAAACTGTATTATCTTTTAAACAACAATGTCGTCCTGTGATCAGAAATCGTGTCATTCTAGAGAGCATGGACCAATGACTAGTATTCATTTAAATAGAATTATTTTTACAAACCGAAAATTTTATCAATACCTGAGCAATTTAAAAGTGTGCTTTCCATCAAGGTATATGACAGTCAGGGCACTATGATGGTTGTCTGAACAGTAACTGAAAGTTATGTCAATGAGTCAGAGTCAACAACGACAACTTCCAACCACCTCAACGTTACCAGAACTGATGAACAATTTAGTTTTTCATCAATTACCAATAAATCAAAAGAGGAGGAAGAGGAAGAGGAAGACTGAGTAGTCCCATTAGTTGAAAACGTTTTGACATACACATTTAGTTTTTAATCATTCGCATGGACATGCCCTGAAAGTCTCCCATGACTAAACGTTCCTAAAAGCTCCGCTTGGCCGCCGTCTCTCTGTCGGCTCTAAATATATACATTCTTCATCAACATCTCTCAGCACCTCTTTCCCAGTGTGTCCTGATGTTTAACAGGGGAATACTGTGTAGATTTGAAGTCGCAGCGGGGCACTGAGAGATCAGCATGCGTTTTTCCTGAACGGTTCACATCTATAATAAGGCTCCTCATGGCTCCCTGAGGGAGGATTTTGCGGGGAAAGCTAAACTATGCCACCCAAGGTAGTTCCACAACCTTTGACCTATGTGGCACATCCCTCTCTGGCTGTCACATCATGTGACCTGTCTCTCCACAGGCGGTAGTCACGGCTCAGCTGTTTTCCGCTGCAGCGTTTTATTGTACTTTCCCACCCATAGCGAGCACCTTGGGTTATTTGTCTACTAACTGCAAATTGATAAACCTTGCACCCCAAAATTGAGTGCGTGTGTATGTTTGCTTACATACACTGTATGTGAGAGTCTATGTGTATGTGTATTTTTGAATGGGTCCTTGTGGCAACAAATGAAAAGAAGGATTTCCGTGTTATCAATCAAGTTTGACCAACGGGGCCACCCATCGATGTATTTCACATTTTGTCAGTTTAATGTCTAAAATATAAAGCTGTCAAGCCATTAGCTGTTAGAAATGTTCTCATGATTGATGGAGAGCGAAAAAGCTCCATTTTTATTTATAGCTAGCTTTTCTTGAATGCCATGTAAGGAGGTGCCTCTGCATTGTTGCTGCAAATCCGAAAGACAACATTGTTGCCAGAGAATATTCACACAGAGTTTCAGCCTGCTATGGATGGACCCTGTAGCTCGAGAGACCATTGTACGTCAGTGTATGAACACCATCTTTTGCATGAAGTGAAATGAAGATCAGATAACACTGTCTGACTTTCCCACAATACAGACCATCTGCTGATGAGGCTACGCTAGTGCTACCGCTACCGCTACTGCTAACAGGCCTATGATATCATAGACGGTCTATAAGAACCGGACGTAATCACTGTGGAGTCCCTGTGTACAACTACTACAATTGATAGTTTTTAGTTAAGACCTTTTTAAACTTATTCATCCAAGCACATCTCCTTGTGATGCCTTCACCATCATTTCCATCAGCACATGCACACCTGGAAGCTGCCCTTAACACACACATTGGCCTCTGACCAGCTCTGCTGTAATATATGGGGGTTTAGAATATCGTTGATGAGGGAATGTAGACGTGTCAGTGTGTTTCCCACCCACATTTCTCAGTCAGTCTGCGGATATGAGCAGGCGACCTCACAGTTAAGACTGCATCTCTGAACTTGATGCTACCGCTACCCTGCTTGGATTGTAACACAGAACAGAGCATTAACGCTAGAGGAGTCATGGTTGTGCATTCACATTTGCATAATTAGGGTTCATATAAGCGGTCAAGATAGGTCTGAATTCTTGGCAGATACACTGTGTGACTCTTCCTCTTGTCTGAACCGTGAGAATTTCTGACAAAAATAACAAAGTCTTGCCTCAACGCTGAATTACATGTGTTGAGCTTTGATTTTCTATGATTAAATGACTGTTGTACCGGTATGTCAGTTGCCTGCAGTTTATTTCCAATGGGAGTTCGGCTACATGTGTTTACATTTGGTCACTACCTTCGGTGTTTGTGTCCTGCTCATGTGTCCACGCACTGTATTTTACATCACACCTACAAAATGAGGCCATATGAGACAGAAACATATGAAACACATATGAGGATTTCACTTTGCCCTTTTCCCAAGTAAAGTAAAGTTCACGATCTTGACTCCATACAGGGTATGAGAAAAACGTAACCTCTCGAGGGTCAGCCAGTCCAGTCCAATATAATCTGATGTCTTACTCCAATAACCACAATGAGAAAAAAACATGTTGGGAGCTTGTTTGTGTTCTACTTTGGACCAAAGCCGGTGGAACTGCTTGCGTAGGAGGAACAGGGCTCGTCGTTACCTTGATGAAATTGCCGGCATTACAGGAACTGACACATTTGGTAACTTTACCTGGTTATAACAGGTAAACCAGGTTATAACTGGTTTACCTGTAAACCAGTTATAACCTGAGATAAAACCACTAAAAGCTTTAAGTTTAACATTTCTAAACAGTAACCTGAGGATTCTTTGGAGGGTAATTTGGCAGAATACAGTTAATGTAGTATTTAGGTTTGTACAATATTCATTTTCTTCAAATAAGTAAGACGTTTTACTTGTTTGAACATGGCGTACATTTTTTTTGTGAATAATAAAAAAGTACTTTATCTTTTTCCATCCTGCTGAATCGGTTAAATGCTTTGGTACCATGGACAGTGTTACATTTGTTCTCCCACAGCGCCTCTGTGATGAAGGGCTTCCTCAAGCACTGTGGAGAAAATTCACACCGTCTCCTCTGTCACTAGAAAGTGTTACAGATGTGTGAAAAAGATTCAACAGATGACAGTAAAAACAATAATACACTGAGAATAATGGTAAACAATGTGGAAGTTGAGAGAAAGCAGCGGCCGTAATAGATGTTGTCTCAGACCTGGGGGGCGAATTACGATGTGCTTCAGAGAAATGTTGGCGGATATGCCTGAACTCTGCTCTCCGCGGCTCATCAGACTTCAGAGAAATGCTGATTTCAAAGGGCCGGCTCTTAAATGGTCTTAAGTGGAGTTACGCTGTAAAAAAATGTCATGTCATAATAGGTTTATTCTAATATTCAAACTTCAGTCACATACTCAGACAGGCATTAATCCCTAGAACAGGTTAAAAGTTCTAATTTATTGTGAAAACATATATTTTAAATGCAGACAAAGTCATATTATGATAATAAGGTTAGTGTGTACATTATTTTACAAATTAAAATGACGAACAATTTCATTCAAGGCAATTGTTGAAGCAACACTGAAGAAAAAGCAATATTCTAATCACACTGGAAAGTTGTTTCACATTATGTAAAATAAATAAGATTGCATAAGCTGAACCTGTGGCTCAGTTTATGCTGATGCTTAGATATTTTCAAGTATTGAGGTGATATTTTAAAGTAAAAGTAGCAATACTGCAATTTAGAAAATCTTAATTACAAGTCCTGCATTTAACAAGTAAGTGAAAGTATCACAAGTATCAAAAGTACTCATGATGCAGAAACATGGCCCCTGTGAGTGTTAAAGTACCTTCTAGGTCTACTTTTGCTTGATTGTTATTACTGATGCATTTTGTGCAAGTTCCTATTTTGCCGTTGGTCGAGGTACAGCTAAATATAAATATGTTTTATACTGTTGGGTTGTGTTACTCATAGTAATGCATTGAACTCATTGTATGTAAAATCTTCAATAACTTGTAACGAAAGCTGTCAATTACATGAAGCATAGCAAAAGGTACTATATTAGCAACTTTATTAAAACGTTGCATATTCAGATTATTTTCTCATGTGGAACTATCAAAACGATTTTGGTCGCACCTCAGATGGTGAATAAATGATGAAACGGTGCGCCACCTTTTACAGGGTAGTCAGAGTGGTTCAGAAGTAGATGCCTGCAGGGTTTCCCTTCCTTGCAAAAGGAAATAGCTGGGAAGTCAACTGTCCACCAAGTTAATGATGCTTGTCTGTTAAACGCCCTCAGATAACCAGGCAACAAGTACACAATCCGCTTGGTCCTGCGTCACATTGGAATGACTCATTAAACGGGGATCATTGCGAGCCTTTTGTTCGTGACATCTTCCAAAATGAGCCGTGAATGATGATGCGAATTAACAAAGATGTACTGCATTCTTTTCTCTGCTGTGGAACAATTGGGATTCATTGCTGATAAATGATGATATTCATCTCCTTTTCTCTGCCTCTTTTGCACGTTTTGCTCTGTCTCGTCTCTCGGTCAAACATAAGGGATGCGTTTGTATGGAAACAGTGATCAATCGCGTTACCCATGAACCCTTGCTCCGCTGTGGGGTTAGGGCCACATTGAACGCTCGGCCATGATGGATCTGAACACATTCCACCCTTCCCCCGCCAGAGCTGTTTAGGCTAACAGCTGTCGGTTTGATAGAGAACAAGTGTCTTGTGGGATATGTGGTTTCTATGACGGCTGGAAATACAAACTCGTTCATCCTTATTTCTCTCCCTCGACAACGGCATTGTCTTTGACTCTCCTCTTTCATTTAAAAAAGACTGATCACTGCAGGCAGCTCAAACCTCGTTCGTCTTTTTGAGCCTGTGTTTGTTGAAGCCGATTGTTGATGGTGTGCATGTTTAGGCCTGGAGCTGAATGTCTGTGGGGGGGTCACCTCACAGTCAGAGATATGGGGGACCAAAACATATGTTGCTGAAGGAATCACAGAGCGGTCAACTCCTGGGTGAGGTTAAGCGGGTGAGTCTTTCGTGGCTTCATATACTTCCGTGTGTAATAACAGCCTGCACTGACTTGTGTGAACAATATACATCCACAGCTGTATATCTGGTTCTCACACACTGGATGTTTCAGTCCCAACATAACCTGTTATCACATAAAACAATCTAAAGAGGTGCTCCTTGGCTTTGGAAGTAATTGTTGCAATAAGTAAGAATGCTAGTTAGCCGGGCATGCTAATGATTGCAGTTTATGATTAAGAAGATAAACATATGGTTTAATCTAGTTCTTATACTTTTGCTTTTGTGCTTTTGGTTTTGGAAAGGCTACAGAAAGACATGGAACTCTTTGAATGCACAGTATTGCTCTTACTACAGTCCCATGCACAGCGATCCTGTTTTGGGGATAGGTTTAGCGAAAGTACAATTAGACTAACAAAAGCATTGCCACAGACCTGTTTATAGCCAAACAGTTTCAACCAGAGGCTCATGAAGGTTAATAAAGACCATTGATAGCTATACATTTTTACTGGTCAAAATGTCCTACAGGCTTTTTCTTTTTGCAGTTTTTAGTTTATCCATGTGGATTTGTTGGCTGTCACTTTTAATTTGCACATCACACAAGAATTTGCATCTTCACACTTTGAGTGTCACAACTTGTACTTGCAATGGTACATTTGTGCTTGCTTTAAAGCATAAAGTCAGCATCTATACTGAATAGTTGCCCACACATTCCTATATGCTTTGGGTCTTTCTTTAGCGTTGTTGGTGTGCGTGTGTGTGTGTGTGTGCACTTGATCTTTCAGCCTCAGGTCCATGTTCACATATCCTGAGCAGGAAACATCATGTTAGCATCTCCTTCCCTTTGCTTTCTTTTCATTCTGTGACTTTTTTCAGGAAACCAAATAAATTACACACAACCTTGTACTCCTATCTTTACGAGGACACTCATTGACATAAAGCATTCTACAGCCCCTTACCCTGAACATGACCATCACAACTAAATGCTTGACTCCAACCCTTAACCTAAAAATAAAATGTAATTTTAACATGAACATTAAAACCAAGTCCGAACCTTCAAACAGGCCTTTGAAGATCCGTCCCCACTTTCTATAAATGTCCTCACTCTGAAGGTCTAAAAATCAATTGGTCCTCACAAAGATAGCTCAACAAGTGTAGACACACACACACACACACACACACACACACACACACACACACACACACTTCCCTGTGTGGTTTTCCGCATGTTCAGCCAACGTGTTTCCTATTAACTTCCATTCAGCTGGCTGGTATTAAGTTGTTCAAAGATGTATAGTCGAGAGCCTCAAATCACACCGGATTACCCACAACCTCCAAGACCAAATCAACCGGGATATTTGTTGTCCAACGTGGTTATGTTCTCTGTCTCAGCTGATTTGAGTTGAAGGCTGCTGTGTTGTTTTCGTGTGGTCACTATTTTACTACTTTGTCCTGTATTTTGGGTGTTTAGTTGACCATTACGTTCAGTGCAGGTGCACAGTAGGTCTCCAACAACAATTGCAAACAGCAGAGTGTTAAGTTTGAAGTCACTCAGTTACAAATTGTGTTGTTCCCTGAATGTGGAAAACAAAGAAGTCAGATGCAAAAAGGTGGAGCAGGAACAGACAACAGGTCACAATACAGGAACAGTTACAGGTACACTTGGTTTAGCTTAGTCTCCTAAAATTTACATTCCCAGACAACAAAACTGCATCGTTAATTATGTTTGGACAGAAACGTATTTTCTCCTGGATGCCGCTTTTACTCATTTTATGCCAAAACAAGATCTTTTTTTTCAATTCACAGCCATGTACTTCAAACTGAGAAAATATATTTCCCTCAAAACGTAATTGAAAATACAGTTTAGTTGGATGGGGATTTCATTTTTAGGAGACACCATTGGGTGGCTGGATACAAAGGCTATGAGCATCATAACATAAATGATCAATCTGGCAGGGAATCAGTGGAAATGATACGGTTATAGACTGCAGGCCTAATGACGGAAATGGAAACAGTTGAGCAGGTAAATGAGAGAGTCAGGTGGGAAAGTCTAGCCTTTGGCATGCTGTACAACGATGAACGTTATGGAAGTGCTTTGCTTAAAAGTCAAACACTCAGGCCTTGACAGTCCATAAGTTCAACACCATCAGTTTGATTTTAATGAAAGATGAATGAATGAAGATGATGCATCAGCCAAAGAGTTCCTGCATCACCTTTTGTCCTTTATGTGCTGACTGAAAGCACACACAGTTTAACCTATTGTACTGTGTAGCATAATAATTGTGTAGTGGCAGTACACTTACACACACTTCATATATCCTTGGCTGTCTCCTTGAACTCTGTGTGAGGTCCTGTACCATTTGTGTCAACATTTTCTCTGCTGCTTCATCTGTTGATACGTATCTTCATCAATCTGTGCTTTTATTGTTCTCCATTGGGCAGCGTACGTCTGATTCGGACTCTAATCAGCCCACTGGACTTATGTTATTGGTCACAAATGGTTCGTTTTATTTTATTTAGTTTTATTAAGAATATTTCACACACTGACCTGAGGCCTCCCTCTCGTTGTAAAAACCTCTAAATTGCTCTGCTGCCCTGGATCAGAGCAACATGTCAGTACAAATACGTACCGATATTCTGTACATATGTCGGCCACCTCCATCATGGTCGGGTCTCAGCTGAGTAAGCACAGTGTAGAAATCCCATAATCGTTTCTGAATGTGCCCAAAACGGCCAAACACGCAACCCCTGCCCTCTAAACTGCTTGGTCCACGTCCAAAACCATGTCTCATGTTCCATGTATATATCCACACGGAGGTCAGAGGTAAGAACTGTACCGTGAAATGAATCCGCTCTACATAGTTCTATTTTATTAGAGCTGACAGCTTTATGACGCTACATGGGCTCCCTGGTGCTGTGGACGAGTAATGAACCAGCACAAATGAGTACTTCTGAAACCTCAGGTGTTGGAATATCATACAGGGATGTTAATGGCCATTACATGTGCCTTTCCTCTTCGCTCCATTCTGGAAAGAGATTTGCGGAGCAGGTTTCAGTTCTAAGGTGGAAAATGTCAAGCGATAGTCCTGTTGAATTATTCATCAGGCCTCACAAAGGTTGTTCTGTTGCAGTGCTAGACTGTTTGCGTGAGGTTTTGGCCATGTGAAGCCTCTCTGCTTGAGCTGGATTATACTGGTGAACCCAGAGCAGGAAGTCTGGTCTCCTGTGATTTATTTCTCTCCGTGGAAAGAGAGGTTGCACGGTCTGTAGCACAACTTAGCCCACCTGTCTAAGGTGGGGTGCAGCCACTTTTTATTACCATCAAAATGAGAACGTAACTCCATATGACAGTCACTGAAAGAAAGACATTTCTTCCCCTTGGTATTTTCCACTTCAAAGCTGCTTCAAGTGACACTTGAGTTATTACCATTAAACCAAATGACTCCCTGTAATGTGAAATAGCTCGCTCATACTGCTGAACCCACTAAGAATCAACAACAGGAGTTTGACACCGGGGCTTCTTGCTGAAACGATGGATGCTGTCGTTCTTCTTGGGAGGACAGTCAATTAACTTGCCAGAAAAAAATGTTTGGTCTTTATTTTGATAAAAAGAACAAATAATTCGGACAGTGTTGTGTTTCTCTTTGCTGTTGCAGATTAATAGCATATAAACGTAACTTCTAGGAGACAGGGTGACCTCATAGACTGTGTGGTTCTCACCAACGGCTCCGTACCAAACAGCTTACAGTCAAACAGAACGCAGAGAGGAGGTCGTGTGGCTCAGGCTCTAGCTGTTTGGTGACACCAGGAAGATGCTTGACATCCTGAATTCATTTTCTTTATATATGTTGACATTATATGTGTATTGTTTTTGTCATTTGGATTGTCTATACTGTAATTCTATTGTGTTCACTCTGTACACGTGACATTTATTGCATGTCTGGAGTTCTTATCCGACGTGAAATTTGTGATATTTGGGTGTATATATAAAATTGACTCGATTGAAAGCCAAAAGAAACCGGTCCCTGGTGAAGAAAGTCTAACATCATCTTACTCCGGTGTCGGAATAACAAGTTGAAGCTAAAAGGAAAGGAAATACTGGAATAGGGTGGGCAGATACTCGAAGCCACAGGGATGCTCATGTTGCTCCATGTCTGCTGGATGTGTTAGTAGATATTTGTTTGCGAACAGGACAGCCATCACAACTTGATAAGCCCAACACCCAATTAGTGTTGAAACATCTCTGGCCCCTAATGAGCAACTAAATGTTGCTTTAAATCAATTAACTATACAAAAAAAAACAACACAGTTTTTGACAGATGAAATACAGACACACTGACTTTATTTCATAATACTTTATTTAAAAAGGGTTTGAGTATCACAGTGAAAATAGAGCCTCTTGGTTTATAAAGAGTGACAATACATCTCACGTATATGAAGAATATGTGTCGGAAGCTGCCTCAAAAGATATATATTTCACATTGTCTCAGGGTCCAAAGTAGAAGACTTTGCACACATTTTGAGTGATTTATTAATATACGATCAATGCGAACCTGAATTTGTTTTTGGTCCAAATAATAAACAAAAAATTTCTGTAAATGCACAATGATCAGTTTGTAATTGTCTGACACTAATTAGTCACACTAAATATTCTCTGCAGCGACAGTTCAGTGAGTGACAATAAACATAACAGAAATTCAATTCTAATTAATAAAACGAATTACCTGTTCTTACATATAATGTAATAGGTTTGTTCCTTTTATTGAGATAATTATCACGTTTTATATTAGAAAGGTTTAAGTTTACAGAAATAACAACATAATCTCTCTAAAGTATTTTGGGAATAGATGGCGGTTTTGTCATGAATTTACAAAATGAATAAAATTAGACTTATCATTGCATATCAGTGTGTCTGGAAACTGGAACGTTTTAACTTATTCAGCAATGTGTTTAAACAAATGAGTATAATCAGACAAAATGAGTGTCCATTAACTTCTATTAGTTTAATGGGAAAAGACTGACACTTATAGGTTATTGCACCATTAGCTGCAAATTGATATGAGTATCACCTGTGATCAGGCACTCAGCAAACAGAACAGAACATAGACCTTAGAAATGAACACAAACAACAGGACTTGCATTACAATTTCGGGGAAACAAATGTTGCGGCATGGCAGCAGTTGAGTGGAAGTGGAAAGAAAGCCGGTGGGTTGCTGGGAGTGTCCAGATTGAAAGCACATGTTGGTCGCTGGGATCTCAACTCAAACGTGTTACGTTTTGGCTCAGTGGCTCTATTGACACATCATACATCAACCTCAGTAAAACTATAAAAAAATCGAGTGTTCAATGGAGGCGACTGGTGGGCCGAAGAGTTTCCTGCCACATGTCACACAATGACGGCGGCTTTTGTTTTCAATCACTGTGTGTTGACCGTAACAGATTGTGTTCAGTTCACCGTTGTTACATCTCAGATTGGTTGATAAGGAAACAATACGGAGAAACAACAACAAAGAAGAAGGACGATATTTGATTTGATTTGCTATTTTTTCTTTATAAACGTTAAGAAAATGATTTTAAAAAAGTAATTCAGTGTTGAATACTGTGGAGTAACAAACCATTACACGTGTATTGCATGACATCTTAAAAATGAAGCTTAATACTGTTTCTTACATCTTAAGGGCTAGCCTTCATTTAGTAGCTACTGCCTACTGTACATTGCATTAAAAAGCATTTAGTAAGATTATACACAATATAAAAATAAAACAATTACATTTAAATTGACACATCTGATAATAAAGTGGCTCAAATATATATAAAAAGACTAATCGAAAACTTTCTTTTTGCCACAGTGAACATTTCCATTGTGATATTTATCATCATCTGTTTCATGTGACAGTTATTTAGCTTTTCATTCCTCCCAAGGACGGGTGTCGGTATGAAAATACTGCAGTTGAATTGCTCTGCTGTCATGATATACATTCACAATTAGTCCGTTTGATGAGTTGAGACAATGACAGTCTTCTACTCCCTTTTTCTAACAATGAATGAAATGGAGAAGTCATGCTTTCACAGGTTTCTTCACGTTACATGTGTTACTCTTCAAATATTTGGTCTCTGTTTACTGATATGTTCAGTAACAAAAAGTATGCATTGATAAGTGTTTCATTCCCTTGTAGTATTCATCAGTACACCATGGCCTTCACATAAAATCTAACAACAGCGCTTCAAATATTTTGTGACTGGTAAAAAACATAACATAGAGGTCACAATATCACATTCTGAATCTTGCATATAATAAACAGTGAAATATAATTATGTCAATGGCTCTGACCCCTTATACTGAATATATATAGCGCCTCAAGATCAGTGCTTGTTTCTTCGCAGTGTGTTTGAGCTTCCGTCTGTTTTGTTCCTGATGCTGGAGCGAGTGTGACGATAATTCAAGATACTGTTGTGACACGGCCTGCCCTGATTGGTCACTGCTTGTGAAGGTGTAACCCCACTGGACAGCCTCTGCTACTGCCCCATGACCCCTCAGTCAGGGAGTAATGCCACTTTCACTTGTTATCAGTGGACACTTTTCATTTAACACCTCCATCCGGGGTAGGCTTTTTGTTTTTCTTAGGAAAGTATAATATCTAGATTAAAAAGTAGAAACATGTTGACAGTAGTCACTCTTTAAAAACGGTTTATGTTGAGATATTACTATGAATTCAACTTGGGTGGATTGGTGTTTGTAAATGATACGCGTCTTTAATAATTAACATATACTGTAGGACAGCCAACAAAAATCCCGATCGGAATTCCTTCTCGGAGACCGATGTGAATATTTTTTTTCCCATGACGTGAAAGTGGCATTACCCACAAAGCCTTGCCTGAGACAGAAAGCTCAAGTTGTTTCTCTCTGGCTGTGTTAAGTGAGAAAATACTATATACAGACGCACATTTAGAGTTAGTTTATATGTTGCACATTCAAACACACACACGCACTTTCTCTGTCGTGCTCAGCACTCACACACATATATCTGGCATTAGCATGCGTCCCGCCACCTCGAGGTATAATTGCACTTGGTGCTAACATGGAGAGTTGGAGGGGACTGCGTGGGTGTCCAGAGGGATCGGTGGCGGTGCTTGAGACGGCACGGTTTGGCGGTGAAGTGCTGGTTCTGCAAGCGGTCCAGAGAGGGTGGACGGGTACATACAGCGTGTTTATATACATCCATAGCAGTGACAGGTAGGTATACAGGTTCGACTCCGGAACGCCATGCCTGACGACATACATGTCTTCCCCTTGTGTTTAGTTTTTCTTGTTATTGCGTCTTCTAGATTTCTTCACCCTGGAGAGACACACAGATGGATAACTTGTATGTTAGCCTGAAAAGACAATAAGGTCATTGTGTCTATTCTTTTGCTGGACCAGATGAGGGAATCAGTACTGGGCAAAACCAGTAGATTCACTGAAAATGTTGTTGTGGAATTAAATCGAATCTAATGATTAAACATGATGTCCTGCATAACTATTAAAACCCCACAAATGTCAGTTGATAATTAACCCAATAAACCCAAACTTTCCTAATATTTCCACTCACTTTCCCTTTAAAATGACTCCCAAACCTCCTCGCTGAGACTTATGTGCCGTACATAAATGTAGCGCAAACTACACTAGAGAAATGCTGCCGTGGTACATAATCCAGGCAAAGAAAATGTGTAGCGTATAAATGTAATTTCTAGGAGACAGGGTTGCTCATGCACATCTGTTCGTATCAGAGCAGACAGGGACATGTCGGGGGCCTCAGTGTGTTGGCGGTTTTGATAGGTGAACAGATTTATATGCAACTGTAACGGAGCATGAAAGAAGGTGATGCTGGACAAAGACAAGCCGTACTATCAAGAAGGTCAGTCTATAAAAACGGTGAGTAAGAAAAGGTCAAGTTGCGATTTCGATCTCTACATACAATGTGTGCTGTGCCACATGCTGGCTTCAATAAGCCGCGATAAGACTTGATTTTAAAAGCACTTCTGTGTGTTCTACACTAACGCGGTAAATATAGATCCTCAGAAATTACTTTATTGTTTGTTTTCACATTGTACTTCAAGTGTTTATGGTGTTTTAAGAAGCAGACATGCAGCCTGGTGATAATCACCACCAGACATGTTGGGAGCATTTTTTTTTATGAGGAATGCACACATTTTAACTGCTCGGCTCATTAAAAATTGAATGAGCTGCTGCAGTTTTTTTTTTTTTTTTTTAGTATTTACCCACAATGCTGCAATTCGACCGGGACAACTCTGATGCTGATGTGCAATTAGTGATGATAATTGTATGGAAAATGCCTCTTTAAAAAAAGCCATGTTAAAAATACAATAAATACATGGATGTGGTGCATTCACTGTGAGCGAGCTGAGGGGGTAAAATTGATGAACATTTGATTACTCTGCAGCTTTCTAAAGTCACAGAAACTTATGAGAAAAAAGGAAGCAGACAAACCAGTGGCCTGATTCATCACTATTCTTTCTTCACGCTAATTATTTCACAGATAATAACTCAGCTGCTTACATCAACCATGTCAGCGATTTCAGAGAGAATATGCCGGCGGGAAACTGAGAGATGACCATTTGTAACAGTGGTTTATTTCTTCTCTGTTGCCTCTAAACTCTAGCAGAGAAGAGAGCTGTGTTTCATTTCTGTCTCTGTCCGCGATGCTTGTGTCTGCGCAGAGAGAGTGAGGGGCTTTTCCTCTTACTTGTTAATGGCGTTCTTTAAGTACTGCTGCAGCCACTTGGTCTCCGGGTTGATGCAAACCTCCCTGTTGCTCTTCAGCTTGGCACTGTTGGAGAAAAAAATGTGAGGGATTAGACGCCACATTCGGAGCATTTCTGCAAAATGTCTTCGCTTACAGGCTTGTTCATGTGAATCAGGGGAGCGGAGATCCAGAGAAAGCAAAGAATTTCAGCCTAATCCAAATTTGCATGAAATAAATCAGGGTCAAAGACTACTGGAGAATATCTTCATTTCGTAGCTGAACGTCCGGTGATGTTGGACAGAAGATAGATTCTATCTATTTTATTAGCTGCGTGGTCAACCGGTGTGTAACAAGACCTCACAGCAGCCTCAAGGACAACATTTGGCAGTTTAATTAACCCAGATTCTAAGAGAAGCTCCTTAGCTTGGTTCTATTTATTTCTCATGTAAAGGCATTTTAAGGACAACATGTTTAGCTCAGCAGCTATGAGTCAGAGATGTAAATAAAGTTCATTATTATAGTACTTTAAATTTGATGATTGTTGAACATTTTCCAAAGCAGGTTTTTTTCTTTTTTAATCTGACACTGTAGCCCCCCTCAGATAAAAAAGATGACTGAAAACTAATATAATAATGTATTTTATTTTTCATGAAGGCCCACTTCAATAAAAGCTCAACTTTATCTCCAAAAAACCCACAAAAGTCTTACAACACATCCCAGTTTAAACCAGAGGATTATTACGTCTAACAAGCTGTCACCTTAACATCACGAGTCAAACAATCACACTGGTGCTTCTAAATTTAAAGCTAACCTGCATTATTTTATAACGTAAAATAGAAATATCTGCTCTGTTTAGGGTCGGATTCCTGCTGAATGAATCAAAGGACTTTGATGGTAAATTGAGCACAATATGTCAGGATAATATCTGATATAGTTTATGAAGGCTGAGCTCAGAAACACCTCAGCTAAGCTCCAAAAGCTTCGGCACATCCTACAACACATCCGAGCTGAAAAGCGAAGGATTACTGCGCCTAACAAGCTGTCACCCTCCGGTCGACAGTGAGAAATCACAGCTTTCTGTTTCCACTCAGGGACAGCTGGAGGGGAGGCTCTCATCGCCAATCACACTTGTAAAGCTGTCCCTACACTGCACACCAAACGCCGTAAAACCGTATTTTGATGTAGAGTTTTTAGGGGAGAGAGTTTTGGTCAGGCTGGTTTAAAAGACACTGAATTAGGGGACACACCTTACATTGAAAGAACTACCACAATTATTTACAAGACACTGGAAAACAGCTAAAGCTCTTGGTATTGGTACACATCTTTTTAATTAAAAGTTAAAATACAATTTAAACAGTGAAAATGTAAATTCTCCTACGAAAATTTGATTTTAACACTCAGATGTTGATCGATATTTTCTCTTCAGGATCAGATTTGCAGCTTAAGACTGAAGCAGGAGGAGCTGCAGCGATTTCAAAATGAGAACACTTGTGCGTTGAAGCGAGTGATGACCTGTTGATGGAGAGCTGAGCCAAATATCTAGGAGAGGATTTGTTCTGTTATCAGACGCTGCTGGGAGAGTGTCAGATCTGTTGGGGCGAAAGGGGAGGACGGGCAGTGGGGTCTCGCCACCCCCCTCCAAACATGTGGATTTCACGGTGGCAAAAGGTCGTGTATGAGAGTTAACAACTCAGGAGGTGTCACGCCTCACTGTTCCTCCTTCTCCTCCCTCCATCTCTCCGTCACACGGCTCTGCAAATTAAACGCATTCCTCTGTGCCTCCTCGCAGCTCTCTCGTCAGTGCGCTCTGATTCAATTTAAACCCCCATACTCTCCTCCTCAGTCCCTCGCTACCATTTAATACCCCACCTCCCCTATTCTTCACCCCATTTAGATGCACACACCCGAGCAAATGAGCAAATAAAGTTAAAAGAGCAGTTCAGGAGCATGAATCCAAGCATCAGCCCCATACTCATCCGCTCAGGAGCTCTCTGCTGTTTATCTGTCTGCTTGTCTGGATGACCAACTGAGAGCCTAAACCCTAATTGACTTGGCTGGAATTTGAGTTCCACAAGCAGCAGGTAGTAATTACTTCACAGCAAGTTAATACCAACAGCATGCTGGGACGGGTGGATGGGGTGAAGCAGGGGTAGGATGAGGGCGCACGGTGGTGCAGAGGGGTAAGGGAGGGGGACAGCGGGTATAGTGTTACTGGCTTTCTTTCATCTGCCTCAATAGAGATATCAGAGCAACTCTGCAAGCTCCTCGTCTGAATGACTTCTTGACTCCTCCGGCAGTTTTCTGGAGGAAGTTTAAAGGGAGTTTGTGTCCCGGCTGGAGCGCTGTGTGTCCTCTTTGACCCTTTGCCATTCGCTCACCCCTTCTAACAGTCATTAGCCCCCTCCCGTTCTGGCAGAAGCCCCTCTTGCCTTTTGGCTGTGAGGCTTCTGCTGCACAGTTTTCTATAGCGAACAAATGAATGAGGCCTTTTAGTTAATGTGTTTCAGACTGGTGACAATATACTCCATGTTGCTGGGCAGGGAAATAAAAAAAAAAGTGGATAAGGGACACAAGAGGTCCGCAGAAATACAAAGGTAATCACTCTGACCCTTAATTATTGCTTCCTTAGCAAAACATGAATGTCCGCATGAGCTCAAGCCGTTACCGCTTTCCTCTTTCTGAGAGGACCATGTTGTTTTAAACTCAGGCCTCTCATTAGGAAAAGAAAAGAAGAAAATGAACACCATAAACTCACACTCTCACTATATCGGCACTGTTTTTACTTATATTTATGTAGCGTACATTTGTTTTAACATACCAAATAATGGTGAAAAGTGAGGGAAATAAAACGTAAACACATTAAACAAAATGAGGATAATAAAACACCAGGCTTACAACAATGATTAGATGTCATGTGACACCTTTATCAATAACAAAATGGAAAGTAAATGGTGTAAACTCAACAGAATGGTGAAATGGTGTTGTATTGACACCTTTTCCAGCTGACACATTTCAATGCATTTTGAAGTGAATGTATGTGTGCATATGCGTGAGAGTATTGTCTCTCCATTATCATTCTAAAAAGAAAGTCAGATTCTTGTTGGATGTTTTTTCATTAGGATAATTACAGAATTAATTTATTAATTATTAATGAACTAATCCAATTTAATCATATTTTTATGTCTGAAGGATTTCTGTAGCAAACATGTAAATATGTAGAGTTTACATATACGCTTTTATTATTCCTTACACCCTACTGCTGTTAAATGAACCGTTTCCCTGCATATCAGCATGAAGACGTTCGGGGTCGGAGGTCACACTCGCTCAAAGGCACAGCAAAGATATCAAATCACCCAGCGAGGATCAGACACAAATAAGGTTGACATAAAAAAGCCAACTATTTAATACTAACTCATGGACTTCCAGTAAAACAAAGACCTTAAAGTCCCTGAAAGTTATTTGTCAAAGAGTTGGACTATAGTTGGAGAGCGTCCATGGTCTGAAGGCAGCGCTGACTCTGACCTACACAGCTATTCAAATGCACCCGAATACACCATCTAAAAGAAGGAACTTGCGTGACAGAATCCTTAATATGATTAGCAATCGTTCACACTTTAGGAAATACGTTTCTTTAAGTTAATCACCACAGTCATTTCACAATCGTTCACTTACATGACTTGGAAGGGGCAGTTGGGTGTGTGGAGGAACTTGAGCTCTTTGATGGACCGCTGAGGGACCGTGTTGAGGGTGGAACGACACCAGCACCGCTCCACCAGACTGATGGGCTTTGCTGCAAAAACACAAAAAGGAATGTCACAAATTAGCATTAGCGGTAAAACTAAAAATAATAAACTACACGACAGGACATTTTTTATAAAGTTAAGTTAAATGATTCACTTTGTTTCAAGCTTAGTTAACACAACCTAACCTTAAACACGTCTTCGCCCTAAAATGTATTGATATATGTTGTGTTGACATGCATTTCGTCCCCATAAGAAAGGTGGGTCCCCACAAAGCGTGAACAGATTTATGTCCACACAATGTGAGTAACACACACACACACACACACACACACACACACACACACACACACACAACTGCTGCATTAAACTTATTATTTTTTAATGTAAAAACTGTGTAGTACTTCAATAAGTGTAGCAGAACTCTGACTTCCTTATAGATGACATTGTTAACTTGAGGAAGAAAACCTATTTTGAGGTTTTTGGAAGTTTTGATGATATTTAAGCATTTTAGGTTTTTTAAATGCAAATGTATTTTTCCTCATTGTGGCATTTCACAAAGAATCAACTCAATATATCAACTCAATATTTGATAATTCAGCGGTTCAGAAGTAGATAAAGTGACTGTTTTATGTTTTTTCTCTATTAACAATTTAAACATTTAATTGTTCTTGAAACAGAGATGGGGTCATTTTTGTTAAAGTGAGTTATTTAGTTCATGTGAGGATTTAAACATTAACATCAACTTAACTTATATTACAACACAGTAGCTTCTACTTCATTTCACTTAGGACTAAATGCATGACTTTCCTCAGCGGACAAATGGAAAGCGTGCGTTATCTACTGTTACATGGCTTTATAAAGCATGGGAGGGTATGAGTTTACCTGCTATTGCTCTGAACAACATGTTCATTAAAGGGAGATTAGCCCTTTCTGACCAGTCACACACTCACACACACATGCAGAATTTCAGCTTTTCACTCCGAGAGCATTCAGCACAGCCACTCTGATGGAGAAGGGTCCTCCTCATTCAATTTCCAATATTTGCCCCTTTTATGAAAGAGCACTCTGCGGCTCAGACGGCATCAAAAGCCTCTGAGGAAATCACCTCAAGTACATTCTTAAAATGATTACAAATCACCACTGGGCCTCCGTGGAGGCTTGTGGGGGCCCAGAGGACCACAGATGCACACGAATAACTCCAACTACTAACTGATTGTAGTTTTGAACTTAATTCGCCCTTTTGAGGGATGATGGTTGTGAAAATGAAAAGTTAAAATGTGAAGAGAAACAATTGTGCAGTACAACTTTACATTATAGGAACCCATCCCAAAAGCCCTGATCTTGTAGAGTGTATTATTCCATGTATTACACAGAAATGGTTTAAAAGGGGAAACATGCTTCGTTGAGGCTACAGAGTGTGTGCAAAAACTCGTTTTTTTATCAGTAAATTCCTGCCATGATACAATCAAATATGTTAAATCAAGTGAATCATGTGTAGCTAACAGACCTTTGTTCTGGGGTTAAACATATTCCCATTGATACGCATGTTTGTAATGCAACACCAGATGTCCTGCCACAAATGGCTAAATCCTCAGTAATATCAGCCTAATGATTCACACCCTTTCAGGGTCTCTTCTCATGCAAACTAAGGGATCATTATGCAGCACGCAGCACCGGGCCCAGAAGCGAGCATCCACTGCTATCACCGCCGCATTGTTTATCCCTAATTAGAAACTAATTAAAAGAAAGCAAAGGGAAAAGACAAATACACACATTTAGACCTAACTCTTTAATATGCAATTGGGGGTCTTACTGGGGCTGAAACAACAAGCTTAGCATAATGCCGGCCAGACGACTCAACACCCTGGTTGTCTCCTACTAAGGCTAACATGTGGAGGATTAATGTGGGGTCACAGTGGAAACTGCTCTCCTCCTGTGGTACATGAAGGATTTTAGTCGAAAATAATGAATATAATATAATCACTGGAAAATTTGCGACCAGATTTATTGCTCAGATAATCAAATTAGAATAAAAAAGATTTCTTATTTTTTTCAAAAACTTGCAATAATAATGTAGATTACTAATTACAGTAAATATATTGTAATTTTACTTATATACTAATAATCAAGGGTGCAATTAACTAACTAATTAAATAATCACTTATTAATCTGCTGATTGTTTTCTCAATTAATCATTTTGGCAGAAACAATTCAGAATTTCCCAGAGTCCAAGTTGACATCTTCAAGTCTTTTTTCAGTCTAAAATCCAAAGACATTCAATTTGCTGTCGCAGAGAACAACAACCAAATTAATAAAACAACCAAACAATATGTTTGAAAAGGCAAACCCTGTGACTTCTTTGCACTTTTCTTTTAAAAAATTGCTTAAAACTCTATTATCAAACTAGTTGCAGATTACTTTTCTTGCTGTAATTTTAATTCTAATTCTAATTGTTATCAATTAATCGTATAATTGTTTCAGATATTCAGTAATTATTTATTCAATACGGATAAATGATTGGTGGATCATTTAGGAATAAAAGTCTTCTTTTTGGTTACTATTTGTTGATGAGATGTTACAAAACTAAGTCAGAGCAGGTTCACAAAGTGCTGGAGTTAAACAGCCATAAGTGCAACAAGGATAATGTCTAAAACATATCTTTTTCTGCAAAGAATGAAACTCATCAGACCATCAAACCATCCAAATTCAGTCGACAGATACGTGCCGACAATGTAGGAATGCAAGCTTTGAATGAACAAGAAGTTAAAACATGAAGCCGAAGTGAATCTTCATTTAGATTTAAGACATTCACCTGATTTTCTGACCGATTCCAGAAATGTTACTTCCCACACAGCCAAGACTGAAATAGTCAAAATGCTAAAAGCCTCAACCTCCAGGATTCCCCATTTTTAAAACATCTCATAAAGCAAACATTTCTTTAACCAAGAATCAGTGAAAACCCTCAAACATGACCAAACCAACAATCTCTCTGCACCATTGAAAACCTGACCCACAGTCTGCCGTCCCTCTGCTGGACTCACCGTTGGAGGTCGGTACATGTGTGGCCACGGCCATCAGAGCCATCAGTGCCAGCAGCTTGACATCCATGGTGGTGGGCTAGCAGGCTGCAGGAGGGCTGCTCTCTCTCTGCTACAATCCAGGGCGCAACTGTGGCCGCCAGCTCTGCTCTGTACCGTGTTAAGTCTTCAGATGGGAGAGAGAGAGAGAGAGAGAGAGGGAGGAGGGAGTCCCATTTTCCCAGGAGGGAGGAGGCAGGGTCCCAGCATGAGAGGAGAGGAGGGGAGGAGATGAGGGGAGGAGAGGAGGGGAGGAGAAGGAGGGAGCAGCAGTGAGTTCAGTTTGGAGACTTCCTCGATTGTAAATGTGTTGGCTGGGAATCAAGGAGAAAGTCTAAGGGAAGTCTCTCTCCCTCCCTCCCTTTCTCTCTCTTTTTACTGATTTCTCTCCTTTCTTTACCTCTAAACCATAAGCCTTACCCTTGTTTTAGACCAAGTCTACAATCTAAAATGTAATGATTTATGTGGGGACGTGCATTTTGTCCTCACAAGGAAGGCGAGTCCCCACAATGTGACTGTGTAAACAGATATATGTCCCTACAAGACAGGTAAAACATGATGACACACACACACACACACACACACACACACACACACACACACACACA